>NW_013564159.1:0-11488 GCF_000499605.1 Eimeria maxima | reverse complement strand
GGGGGGGGGTCCATGGGTCGTCTTAGGGTTTATTAACCCTAAGATACAAGACTGTGTGCATATAATTACTTATTTATTTAACTTAAATAAATAAATAAATAAATAAATAAAATAAATAAATAAAATAAATAAATAAATATATTCCTGTCCTCTTTTTTTTTTTTTGTTGCATGCAGGCTCCTCCTCATTTAATATTTCATGGTTGTTCTTCTCCATTAGGTGTACGAATAAGTAATATACTTAAATATCTTTTTCCTCCTTCTTCTGCTGCTAGTAAACGTGTGCATGCATTTATTAATATAAATAATACTCTTTATTTCCGTCATTATACTTGGGCATATACACAACATGATCATAATAATACAGGTAAGATAACATCAAGGATTTATTAGGGTTTATTAGGGTTTATTAGGGTTTATTAGGGTTTAGGGTTTAGGGTTTAGGGTGTATAAATTTAGATGATTATTTATTTTATTTTATTGGTTCTTTTTTTCCTTTTTTTTTTTTATGCTTGCTTTGTCCTTCCCTCAGTTGATCAAGACGGCAACAACAGCAGCAGCAGCAGCAACAGCAGCAGCAACAGCAGCAGCAACAGCAGCAGGTTGTCGTCGTCGTTCCAATTAGAATTAACAGAAATAGGTCCTCGTTTCTGCTTACGTCCTTATAAAATAGAATTAGGAACAGCAGAGATGAGAGATTTAGAGAAAGAATGGACTATTAGACCTTTCTTAAATAATAATAAATCATCTAATTTAGCATAAATAAATAAATAAATAAATAAATAAATATTATTAAATATTATTTATTTTATTATATTTATTTTATTTTAATTTATAGCTGAATCTTTTTTTTCTTTACAATATCTTCTTTCTATACAAATATACTCCTGTATGTATCTCCCCCTATATATATATGTATGTATGTATGCATGCATGCATGCATGCATGCATGTTTTTTGGGGCTGGATATGTTTGCATGCATAAGCATGCATAAGCATGCATAAGCATGCATAAGCATACATAAGCATGCATGGATGCGAACTAATTCAGACCCAAAGCTCTCTCCCTCCTCCTCTCTCTCCGCTGCTCCTGCAGCAGCTGCAGCAGCAGCAGCTCCTGCTGCTGCTGCTAATGCTGCATGCGCTTTTCTTTGTATTTACCGCAATAACTTTTATTGATTTTTATTTCTTTTAATATTTATTTAATTAAATATATTTTATTTATCTAAATAATAATATTTTATTTATTTATTTATATAAATTATTATATATTATTTATTTATTAATATTATTATTCATAGTAAAATGCTATCAGGGTTAGCTGCAACTAGCAACTAGCAGCAGCTAGCTGCAACAACTAGCAGCAGCTAGCTGCTGCTAAAAGTAGCTAGCAGCAGCTAGCTGCTCCTAGCTGCGTCTAGCAGTAGCTAGCAGCAGCTAGCAGCAGCTAGCAGCAGCTAGCTGCTGCTGCTCGCATACAAGGAGCCCAATAGATAAGGAGGTAATTATATAAAGAAACAAGCACACCTCTTGTAACTGCAGCAGCAGCAGCAGCAGCAGCAGAAGCAGCAGCGGAGTATAGAACAAATCGAGGCAGCAGCAAACAATAAATATTATTAATTAATATAATAATATTATTTATTATAATATTATTTATTATATAAAATAATATATAATAAGTAATTAGTTAATTTTATTTATACATTATGCATGCATGCATGCATTATTAGATAATAATGTTTATTTTATTGTCTTCTTTTTTTTAATAATTATTATATTAATTATTTTATTCTTTTTATTAGCTGCATACACGCTGCTGCTGCTGCTGCTGCTGCTACTGCTGTTGCTGCTCGATGGGGCTGCAGCAAGCAACCCCACCAATAACAACCTTTATGTCTTTCTTTTTTTCCTTCCTTTTATTAAAAATATTAATTAATTAATTAATTATAATTTAAAGAAATTTATTCTTTTATATAATAACAATTATATTCTTATGTTTGCATGCATCCCGAGCAGCAGCAACAGCAGCAGCAACAGCAACAACAACAGCAACAGCAGCAGCAGCAGCAGCAGCAGCAGCAGAAGGAAGAAAGATCTTTCTTTGTTTTTCCTGCAGCAGCAAACACTTGTACTTTGCCTTCTATTAATATCTTCTTTGCTCCTTCCTAAACCCTAAACCCTAAACCCTAAACCCTTTCTTATCTTCTCCTGTGTCTTCTTTCCCCCCTCTAAACCCTAAACCCTAAACCCTAAACCCTTAAACAAACCCTTAAGACTTGAAACTCCCATTTACCTCAATGACTGGCTAGCTAGCCAGCTAGCTAGCCAGCTGGCTAGCTAGCCAGTCAGTGTTTGCAGCAGAAGGCTGCTGCTGCCTCTCCCTCTTTGCTGCTCCTGCTGCTGCTGCTGCTGCAACGGGCAGCAAACGAGGAGGAGTCTGTAAACCCTAAACCCTAAACCCTAAACCCTAATCTTCTTGTCAAGATGATTCCTCTCGCCCTATTGGAGCTCTTCTTCCCTGGAGAGTCCCAGGATGGTACGACGCCCCAACTGCTGCTGCTGTTGCTGCTGTTGCTGTTGCTGCTGCTGCTGCTGTTGTTGCTGCTGCTGCTGTTATTGCTGTTATTTGCATGCATTTGGGGTGTATACGCAGATGGTTTGCAGCAGTTTGTTGCACTTTGGTTGGATTTCTTCTCTCGTAATGCTGCAGAAGTACTCCCAATGGTCAGCTTCCTGCTGCTCCTGCTGCTGCTGTTGCTGCTGCTGCTGTTGCTGCTGCTGCCGTTGCTGCTGCTGCTGTTGCTGCTGCAAGTTGACACCATGTGCACGATGCCATTTTGACGCATTATCTAGCTGCCTATTTACGTGTTCAGCAGCAGCTGCTGTTGTTGCTGCTATTGCTGTTGCTGCTGCTGCTGCTGCTGCTGCTGCTGTTGCTTCCAAATTCCCTCTGTCGTGTTCCTTACCGATTTATATTGTGCTGTTGTGTTTCCTGCTGCTGCTCCTGCTGCTGCCTTTCCCCTTGTGCTGCTGCTGCTGCTCCTCCTCCTGCTCCTGCTCCTGCTGTTGCTGCTGCTGCTGCAGATAGATCCTTTTACCTTAGAGGTTCCTATAGTATTAGATCGTTTATTGGCACTAAATCCTCCTCCTGCTGCTGCTGCATTTTATTCATCATTACGTTTTTCTCCTCATGATTTGCTGCATGCAATGAGCTGCTCATTGCATGCGCTGCTGCTGCTGCCACAATTTTCTTCTAAAGTACCTGCTGCTGCTGCTGTTGCTGCTGCTGCATTACATGGTGATGCTACCAAAGCGGCTGCTGCAGTAGCAGCAGCACAAGCACCTGCAGCAGCAGCAGCAGCAGCAGCAGAGCTACCTACTATAGCACAGGGGCCCCCTATTACTGTCTCTGTCCGCCTCATTGATTTATCACCCCCAACCTCTTTTGGGGCCCTTAGAAGCAATCAGGCATGCTGCTGCTGCTGCTGTTGCTGTTGCTGCTGTTATTGCTGCTGCTGCTGCAGGTGACGGGCACGATAGCTGTGTTGATGTGCTGCTGTTTCCGCTCTTGCCGTTGCAGTTGCTGTTGTGTTGCTGCAGCAACACCAGCAGCAGCACCACCACCACAAACGGCACCACAGCTGCTGTTGTTGCTGCTGTTGCTGTTGCTGTTGCTGCTGCTGCTGCAGGTTGGGTGTCTGGTGTCTGTACACGGTGCAGTAGTTCGTGTTTATTCTCCTCAACCTTTAGTGCAGCAATTAACATTTGAATGTGCAAAATGTCTTACTAAAATACATAAAGTCCTACAAGATGGAAGGTCAGCTGCTGCTGCTGCTGCTGCTGCTGCTGCTGCTGTTGCCGCTGCTGCTGCTGCAGCTGATGCTGCTGATGCTGCTGCTGTTAGGCATACTGAGGCTGCTGGATAAGTGTTGCCTGTCATTGTGATGGTGCTTCTGCTTGTCCTACTGATATTGGTGCTGCTGCTGCTGCTGCTGCTGCTGTTGCTGCTGCTGCTGCAGGTACGAGCCCCCCCAGGTATGCATTCGTCCTCGATGTCCTTCGCGCTTCTTTCTGCCGCTGCGGCGATTCGCCACAGCAATAGACGTTCAACGCATTAGGTAAGTGCTGCTGCTGCTGTTGTGGTTGCTGCTGCTGCTGCTGTTTTTGCGGCTGCTGCTGCTGTTTTTGCGGCGGCTGCTGCGAGTGTAGATGGAGAACTGCTAACAAGGTTAGATGCTGCAGGAGGATACAGAAGGGGTTTCTTGTTCTCGTTTCTAGGGTTTAGGGTTTATGGTTTAGGGTTTGTCGTGGGGTGTACAGACTACAAGAGGTAACTGCCCCTAATGGAGAAGCAGCAGGAGAGGGGCCCCTAGATGACCCAACAAGGGCCCCCACGGGGGGCCTCCGCACAGCAGCAACTATAGACTGCGAGGTACCCTAAGCCCTAAACCCTAAATCCTAATCGTATTATCTAAACCCTAAACACTAATGGCTAGGGCAGAGTGGTAAGGTAGGCATTAAGGAAAGAATGAAGGTCTAGGGTTTAGGGTTTAGGGTTTAGGGTTTAGGGTTTGTTTGTTTCCTCAGCTAGCAGGTTTTCTTGTGGGCAAATGCAGCCCTGGAGACCGCATCTGTCTAACAGGTAAGAGAAACAACTAGGGTTTAGGGTTTAGGGTTTAGGGTTTAGGATTAGCTGCCTGCGATGCTCCAGCATGCAGATACACGGGGACATGCAACTCTGCTGCTACTGCTGCTGTTGCTGCTGCTTGTGTTGCTGCTGCAGGGATAGTGCATGCACGTCAATCTTCTGCGGTGTCTGCGCACCTTGTGGGGCCCCACGCTGTACATAGCGGCAGATTAGGGGGCAGCAAGAGTTTATATACCCTTTATTTGCATGCAGTTGCTGTGTATCCTCTAGATTGGCGGCAGCTGCAGCAGCAGCTGCAGCTGCACCGCAGCAGATGCAGCAAATACAGGCATGCACCTGCTGCGCTGCTGCCGCTGCCAGCAACAGTTGCTCGTCGTCCGCTGCTGTGGCGGGACTTTGCTGCTGCAGCAGCAGCAGCAAATGAGGAGGAGGAAGCAGACATTACTATAGATTCTCCTGCTGCTGCTGCTGCAGCAGCAGAAGGTATTGAATCCCCTAATAAAGGGACAGATGCTGTTGTTGCTGCAGCAGCAGCAGCAGGAAGCCGCTTGTTGCAGTTTATTGCTGATGTCTATACACTAGAGAAGAGAAGATTTGAACTCCTTGTTGCTTCTGTTGCTCCTTCTATTGTTGGTAGACATATTGTTAAAGCAGGTACTCTGCTGCTGCTGCTGTTGCTGCTGTTGCTGCTACTGTTGCTGCTGCTGTTGGTAGTGTGGTCAGTATTAGGTTAATGGTGGTGGTGCTGGTGCTGCTGCTGGTTGGGCCCCCGCTGCTGCTGCTACCACCAACGCTGTAGGTGTCGTTGAACTGTTGCGCGTTCCCCAGAAGGAGCAGCAGCAGCAGCAGCAGCAACAGCAACAGCAGCAGCAGCAGCAGCAGCAGGTGTGTTGTTGCATGCAGGCCTTGTACTTGCCTTACTAGGGGGTGTTCCTGTTACAGCAGGACCGCAGCAAGGATTATTACGGAGAGGATCTATTCATGTATTATTAATAGGAGACGCGGGTGTTGGAAAGAGTCGGCTGCTGCAGGCAGCAGCAGCAGCAGCAAGCAGCAGCAGCAGCAGCAACAGCACCAATAATAATATACGTGGTAATATGCGCAGCATATTTGTATGCGGTAATACTGCTTCTGCTGCAGGACTAACAGCAGCAGCAATAAGAGAAGCGGGAACAAGAGAAGTTGTTATAGAAGCAGGTACCTGTTTGCTGCTGCTGCTGCTGCTGTTGCTGCTGATGTTGCTGCTGCTGTACGGACCCCCCAGATCAACAGACAGACACACACACACAAACACACAGACAGGCGCATGCACTCGCGCTTATATATCGCTGCTGTTGCTGTTGCTGCTGCTGTTGTTGCTGCTGCTGCAGGGGCATTAGTATTAGCAGATGGTGGTGTATGCTGCATAGATGAATTGGATAAGTTTGCTGCTGCATCAACAGCAGCAGGAGACTGTGCATCTCTTATAGAGGCAATGGAGCAGCAAACTGTCTCCTTATCTAAGGCCTCTTGCTGCTGCTGCTTACCGGCAAGAACTACTGTATTAGCTGCTGCTAACCCGAAAGGAGGAAGGCTAGAGTATATCTTCTCCCTTTGCTGCTGCTCCTGCTGCTGCTGCTGCTGCTGCTCATGCTGCTGCTGCTGTTCATGTTTCTACTGTTGCTGTTTATAATGCCATTGCTCCTCCCTCTCTCGTTGTTGCTGCTGCTGCTCCTCCTCTTCCGCATGCTCCTCCCCATGCTGCACGTCACTCTTCTGCACGTCACTCTTTTGCACCTCACGCTGCTGCTGTTGCTGCTGCTGCTGCTGCTGCTGCTGCTGCTGTGTGCAGCCCACGTAAATCGTTTACGGATAATTTGAATTTATCACTTCCCATTTTATCGCGTTTCGATTTAATTTTTTTTCTTCACGACAAACAAACAGCAGCAGCAGACGCGAGGCTTGCTGCACATATACTTGCATCCAGGAATAGTAAACAATCTGCTGCTGCTGCTGCTGCTGCTGCTGCAGCAGCAGCAGCAGCAGAACATGAAGAAAGAGAAAGGGCTGCTACAGGGCAAACGCCATCCTGTGATAGTACATGCTTGGAGGAGAGGCTCATGGCGATGGAGGTTTGTATGCTGCTGCTGCTGTGCTGCAGCTGCTGCTGTTGTTCTGCTGCTGTGCTCCTGGTGCTATTGTTGTTGTTGCTGCTGCTGCTGTTGTTGTTGATGTTGTTGTTGTTGCTGCTGCTGCTAACAGTTCTGGCATGTCTATGCAGCAGTAAATGCTCGTGTGCTGCTTCTGTTTGCTTCTGCTGCTGCTGTTGCTGCTGCTGCTGCAGTCCGCAGATTTGCTGCCTCTGTCTCTGCTGCAAGACTACATATACTATGCAAGGGAGCACGTACACCCCAAGTTGTCACCAGAAGCAGCAGCAGTAATCAAGACATATTTCTTCACACTGCGGCAGCAGCAGCAGCAGCAGCAGCAACAGCAGCAGCAGCAGGGGCTACGTGTAGCCACCCGCCAGCTTGAGTCTTTGATCCGTCTATCTCAGGTTATTATTATCCTCCCTTCCTCTTCCCTCCTCCGCTGCTGCTGCTGCTGTTGCTGCTGCTGCTACTGCCAGTGCTATTGTTGTTCTGATGCTACTGTTCCTGCTGCTGTTCCTGCTGCTGCTGCAGGCACGGGCTCGTGCAGATCTACGTGTATTAGTAACAGCAGCAGATGTCCGTGATATAATAGAAGTATTTAATCATACTCCTTTTTCTTCTCCTTCTCTTCTTACTAAAGCTGCTGCTGCTACCGGGTGTACAGACACCTCAGCTAACTCTTTATTCGCCCATGCAACAGATTGTAAGATATGATACACGTGCTGCTGCTGCTGCTGCTGCTGCAGTAGGTGCTGCTGCAGCAGATGCTAAAGCAACGGGAGAAATACCAACAGCAGCAGCAACAGAAACAACAGCAGCAGCACTTGCAGCTGATTAGGATATAGGGTTTGTGAATGCGTGTGTCTGCTGCTGCTGCTGCTGCTGCTGTTGCTGCTGCAGCAAGAAAGAAGTGTGGTAGAGGACTGCGCCCTCTTGTGGAGGCCTTTGGGCGTCATTGTGCTGCTCTCCTTGCCCGCACAGGATCAGCAACTCTCTCACACTCCGTAAACCCTAAACCCTAAACCCTAATAAACCCTAAACCCTAATTGGCTCCATACAGCGTCTCTAACAACCCTCATGCATTCTGTCTAGGCAAACCCTAAACCCTAATTGGTGGTTTAGGTTGGTCTGATGCAACACCTCTGCACCACTGAGGGTTTAGGGATTAGGGTTTATGGATTGGTTAGGGTTTAGGGTTTGGTTAGGGTTTAGGGTTTGTGTTGTGCTGCAGGACGCATTAAAGTGTGCTAGTCTTCTTGTACGGCAAGCAGAATCTGCTGTTGCTGCTGATGCTGTTGTTGCTGCAGCAAATGAGATCGGTTTGCTGCTCAAGAGACAGGGCATGTGGGTACTAGATAGGGCCCTATTACCCCATATCTAAACCCTAAACCCTAAACCCTAAACCCTTGCCAGCCGGCAATACAACCTAACTAGAACCGGCTCTCTTTGCAGTCATTACTAAGCAGCGTCTTTGCAGCAGCTGCAGCAGCAGCTGCAGCAGAAGCAGCAGCAGCAGCAGCTACAACAACAGTAAATAGTTCTTCGCTGCCTTTACTGTTTGTTCTTTTTTATAATACGCCAACTGCAAGACAGAGTCCCCTTTTTTTTTATTTCTTTTTTTTTTCTTTTTTTTCTTCTCTTTTTTGTGCCTTTGTTTGTCTCTCTTTATTCCTTTCCCTTAATTACTCCATCTAAGCATATGTCTCCTTAATTCCTCTCTTGCTGCTGTCTCCTTTTTGTCTCCTTATTTATCTCCTAATAAAGGTATTTACCTCGTAATAAAGGATAGTCTTACACAAACCAACTGCTGGGATCGATCCCAGCCAGGGCGGGATCGATCCCAGGGCCTCAGGGGTCGATCCCAAAGTGTACGGGATCGATCCCAGGCAATAAGGGATCGATCCCAGCAGATTCTGGGACCGATCCCAGATCTCTTCCTCGAAGCATCTACCGCCGTTGTAGATAGATCGTAACTTCTGGGATAGATCCCCCGGCCCAAGGGATCGATCCCAGCAACTTCTGGGGTCGGTCCCGCCATCATCAAGTGCTGGGATCGAGCCCAGCACTGTGTGGGGTTATAATATAGCTGTTCTACATTTGTCACAACCCTTGGGATCGATCGATCCCAGTGTTAGGGGATCGATCCCAGGAGTGTGTGTGGTTGGGTGTTCTACCTCCGTGCTACATAGATAACATCAGCGGGGATCGATCCCGTGTTGGGATCGATCCCAGTAGTGTGGGGTATGTTATGTTTCTTCTGTGTATACAACAAAAGCTAGGATCGATCGATCCCAGTGCCGTGGGATCGATCCCCTGAGTGTAGGGTATGTTACTGGGATCGTGATATACTGGGATCGATCGATCCCCGGTTTGTTTGTTGTGGGATCGATCGATCCCAGTGCAGTGGGATCGATCGATCCCCTGAGTGTACTGTATATTATTTTTGTTCTGCATATACAACAACAGCTGGGATCGATCCCAGTGCACGATCCCGTCCCCATTCTTTCCATCTCCCCACGATCCCAGCAGCAATAAAGCGGCCAAGGATCGATCCCCCATAAACAGCAAAAGGGAGACAAATTATTTTTGTCTTTAAATCATAATGACGTAAGGAATAATTTATTAATAAAGGAGACAGTAGGCCTCCTATCCATACACCATTCTGTACTAATACCTGTTATATAAGAAAAAAAAAGGAGACACATAAGGAAAAGGAGACACATAAGGAAAAGGAGACACATAAGAAAAAGGAGACAGTTGAAAAGGAGACAGTTGAAAAAGGAGACAGTTGAAAAAGGAGACAGTTGAAAAAGGAGACAGTTGAAAAAGGAGACAGTTGAAAAGGAGACAGTTGAGGAGACAGTCGAAAAGGAGACAGTTGAGGGGGACACCGTTGGGGAGGAGACAGTTGAAAAGGAGACAGCTGTGGAGGAGACAGATATAAATAAATAAATAAATAAATAAATAAAGTTGCTTACCCTTTTCCTGACACTTTCTTGTCTCCTTCTGCATATATCTGTTGCGGTGTCTATACAGTTATAATTATATTTTTTTATTAATATATTTTTTATTTGTTTTTTATTTAATTTATTATAATTATTTATATTATATACAGGAGGAATAAATAATAAACCTATTTTCTCTAGTATACTTAATTCACGAACTCCTTCTTGCTGCTGCTCCTCCAATAATGTTATATCTGATGGTACCTGCAGCAGCAGCAGCAGCAGCAGCAACAGCAGCAGCAGCAACAGCAGCAACAGCAGCAGCAGCAACAGCAGCAGCAGCAGCAAGTAATCTATTTATGTAAGACATGCATGCACTGTACCCCACAAGACAGAGGCAATAGGATCAATTGTATTGTATAGGGAGGTAAAAGAGAGGGAATATTATCTGCTGCTGTTGCTGCTGCTGTTGCTGTTGCTGCTGCTGCTGCTGCTGCCGCTGTTTGTTGTGTTTGTCTTGTGTCTGCAGTCACAGCTTGTGTGCTAAAGACAAGGAAGGATAAAGAAAAGAATCTAATTAATTAATTAATTTATTTATTTATTTATTTATTATTAGCTAATTAATTAATTAATTAATTAATTATAATTATATTTAATGTAATAAATAATAAATAAATACAATAAAATGTGTCTGCTGCTGCTGCTGCTGCTCAATTGTGTTACTACCTATAAACCCTAAACCCTAAACCCTAAACCCTAAACCCTCACCACAAGTTTCCCCATGATGAATTGAATAAACAAGAAGACGAAGGAGAAGAAAGTTTGCTGTTAATTGAGGTGTATATACACCTCATAACAGCAGCAGCTGCTGCAGCAGCAGCAGCAGGAATTATATAAGTATAAAGGGGGGAGAACCCCTAAGAAAGAGAAAAAGAGGCAAAAATAATAAATAAATAAATAAAATTAGTTATTTTATTATTAATAAAATAAAAAATAAACAAAAAAAGAATAAAAAATGACGAATTTACCCGTAAATAGCTGCAAAAGGCGCGAGCAGCAGCAGCAAGAGCAGCAGCAGCAGCAACAGCAGCAGGAGGGCCCCCTTGAGTACCATTCAATGCATGCAAATGAGGGAATAAAAAGAAAAATAAAATAAATTAATTAATTAATTTAATTAACTAAATTAATTAACTAATTAATTTAATTAATTACTTTATTTATTTATTCTTTTTATTAATGTTATTACCCTTCTCTCTCCTCTGCATATTTGCGGTGTACGTACACCGCAATATTATTCTTTTTATATTTTTTTATTTATTTAAATAAAAATAAATTATTTAATTAAGGAGACACTAATTGTCTCCTTTTTATGTCTCTTTTCTCCTTATTCATTGTTATACATCCGCAAACCCTAAACCCTCGTTACTATTTATTATACCCTATTAGTTCTCCCCTCCAACAAACCCTAAACCCTAAACCCTAAACCCTTAAATATTTTGCTTTTTTCCTCCTTTTCTCCTTCTCCCTTCCCCTACCTCTAACACCCCTAATAACTATACTTAATATATATGTACATATACATTATACTGTATATATACAAATATATATGTACATACATGTACACTTACGTATATCTACGTATATATACTATTAGGGTTTACGAGGGTTTGCTACTACTCCCTACTAGGGTTTACTATCTATAAATAATTTATAATAAATATACAATAAATATAATAAATATATTTATTATATATATATATATATT
>NW_013564157.1:0-11418 GCF_000499605.1 Eimeria maxima | reverse complement strand
TATATATATATATATATATATATATAGTTTAGAGAGCAGCAATCGCAGGTGTCTGTTGTTCTTTCAGGGGTCTGTAAGAGTGTGTGGAAAGGTGCAGAGAATACACTTTTGTTTATCTGCGAAGGCGAACAGATGCAACCTAACCAGCCGGACCTACACGGTGGATGTCATCTTCTGTCATGGTCTTCCTCTGCCTTTGGCTGTGGCTTCCCGTGGAGGTCTGCCCCACTCGACAGCTGCAAAAGAAAAGCAGTATTTTTCTCATCTAGTTTTTGGCATACGCATTCCTCTACTCTTTGACTAGCAAATATCTGTTTAAATCAGCATGGGATAGACGAAGTCAGAGAGCACGATAGACGCCATAGATGTGAGACTGCTGTTGCCCGTACACCGCAAACCGGCAGGTGAATCACGCTTCAAAACGCCTTCACACGTTTGCTATTATGAGTGCAGAAGAGAAAAGCAAGCATATGAAGCGCCTACTCAATTGATATTGTGGTGCTCTCAGGTTCCTTCTTTCCTCTTTGGTGCTTAAGTTCCACAGTTCTTGACCCGCCTGGGTGGCTCAAATGTGCTTCTTTCGGAGGCATCTTTGGGCCTTTCTTGCTGGGCATGCACAGGCGCCACCATGAAAATCTGTCATAATTACCTGCCGTCTCATGCTGGCCACCTTGGGGGGACGTAAATGCGTCTGGCTCCTGCATCGTGCAGCCGCTAAAACTCGAGGGCGAATTCGGGAAAGGGCAACTCGCAGCATAAACAGAGATGTCTCCAGAGATGTTCCTTGTCGATGACACGAAAATTTAAATACTCAGTAAATAATCGAAGGTTTTGCAGCTACAGACTGGTACTCGCCCCAAAAGGTCGAGTTGAACGGAATGTGATCCACACCGTTGTATGAAAAGTCCAGGAAAGTTTTATCAACTTCTGCCCCATCAAGGCAACAAAAACAAAATTTGAACTAAACTATCAGGGAAAATAACCAAAAAGCGGCAGTAGAGCAACAGAGCGACAGAAATTGCAAGTCGGAATCCTATGCGCGTGCTCGGGTGCTCGCGAAGCCGTCAGCAACCGAAAAAACGTCTTGCTGGAAAATCTTCTTGGGATATTTGTTGGACATTTTAAACTATGAAAAACATACACGCGTCGGAAGGAGTAGGAAGGCCAAAAGACAAAACGGCGCTTAGCAGGATCAGCGGAGGTCCAGCGCAAAGACCGTCAATTGAGGCAGTCAACCACTTCATGGACGCATTTTAAACCAAACTTAAGCATTTGAAAACTCAAAATTGCACTCTAAAACGGGAAGAAAACGAAGTATGTAGAGGCTCTATTAAGGGCCCTTCCCTTTCGTTACTGCCCACCCAGCACCAGCTCGTAGCATGCAGCTGCAGGCTTGTCTCGGCCGTCTCCCGATGGCTGTGGCTTAACACAAAGCACCCCTAATATGGTTAATTTTACCGTATATTCACATTTTCTTGCTCAAAATAGTCTCGCAGACACCGCACACCTGTGGAACCCTCACAGGCTCACCGATCGCGGCGGAGAGGCGAACCGCCTCTTTCCATTGGAAAACTTCACGGAATTCAAGTACATTTTCCGCTTTCTGTTTTATATTTGGGTTTAATTAATTATTCACTTCCTTGCAGGAGCTTCCGTACCAGACACAGTGGTTTACACTGGCTACCTCTGCACGGCCCACACTCCCCCAGAGAGATTGTCGGTGGTGTCTAGATGAAACCACCAACCGTACTGTTTGCAATAGAAATAAGTTTTCATTTAAAGAGTACGAGCCAAACACTTTGTGAAGAAGAGCAAGGAAATACTACCAAACACGCCAGAAGTGCGACTGAGCCCTGCGGACAGCGTGTCCAATGGTGAGCAATGCCCATTAGTTCGGTCCCTGCACCTGGGGCTAACAAATCGAAGGCCCAAACAACAATTCCAAAACTCTTGAGATTTTGACTGATCTGCAACTCCTTAAATTCCGCAGGAGGGCTGCAGACGACGTTGAAAGTACGTGAGAACAAAAGGACCTCCAGGGCGACCCTCTAGAACGAATGGGGGGGTTAAGCGCAAATAAATATTTGCCCAAACATCTCGCAGAAGACGAAGCAGTTCAACGGCACCTACAATATATGAGTCTCCTAGACTCTGAATTTCCACGGGTACTGCTCGGACCAATTGAAAACTTCCCCTTTGAGCCAAGGAGACCTCAACCTTAAACAACTAAGTTATCTTTCTACGCTTTTCTGTGATCCATTGCCCACGCACGTACCAGAGAACTTTCTCTTAAACCTGGCGCATGCAAGAAGTGCTATAGGGAAGGCTCACAGAGATGTAAAAAGCAGAGAACAGGAAAATTGCTCTCGGTCTAAAATGATGGCTCTGCAACAGGTGCTGTATTGTAGGACCAGCTGCTACTGTTGAGCAACAGCTACCGCCGTCGTCAATCGAGCCCAGCATAACTACATGTGCTCCGATTATCGAACCACACTTTACCGAGAGCAACCACTGGTGCTGCTGCTTCAACTGGATTCCCTCGTAGTTCGAAGCTCTAATTTTGGAGGCTGCGACTCTGCTGCTGCTGTTGCTGCTGTCTGGCGAAGTCATCTGCTTGTCCTTGCGCCGCGATAAGCAGATGCCGGACAGTCGCCTGTGTCGAATTCGGAATATTCCGCATGTCCAGGAGCTGTGGCAGCCGCGCAGCCAGTTGTATATGGTGTGGCACCTGTTGCTGCGGCTGCGCAGGTACATCCTGCTGTTGCAGCATCTGCTGCTCCAGCGGGATCTGCTGCTGCTGCACCTGCGGCTGCTGCTGTTCACCAGGCCACGAAGAGGGATTCGCGGCCCCGTTGCTCTCCGGCGTCCCAGTCAGTAGGGGGTTCAGAAACCACGGAGCTCCAGCATGCTGAACAGCTGCTGGCTGCTGTTGTTGCTGCTGCTGCAACAGCCGGTGTCGCTGCAAAGCAGCGTACCTGTTCTGCTGCAGCAGATGCAGCTGGCCCTGCTGGTGCTGCGGTTGCAACTTATGTTGCTGCTGCTGCTGTCGAACCAGGGCCTCTCTCTGCCGCAGCAGGATTTCCTGTTGGCATCTCTGCTGCAGCGCAAGTAGCCCCTCTTCACTGATGAAAGGTTGCTGTTGCTGTTGCTCCTGCTGCAAGTGTGAGGAGCCGTCCGCCGTTGGTGCGTGCGACTCCGTGGCCCCCCCATCTGCCTGGGCACAGTTTGCTGCAGCAGCAGCAGCTGCTGCAAAAGCCGCTGCAGCGGCAGCAGCCTTCCTCAGCGACGCAGCCTCCTCTGTAACAGGAGCAGCGGCTGCTGCTGCTGCCGGAGCAGCAGCGGACTCTGCTGCAGCTGCAGGCGATAACGCTGCATGGACTCGCCTTGCGTGGGGTTGGCTCCCTTCGACTGACCAATCTATTTCTTCTAAAAGAGCAGCTGCCTCGGTTACGAATCCCAAGGGCATGTCTGGTTGCGCCACATCGCTGTTGCTGTTGGCGTTGCGGTTGCTGCTGTTGGTGGTTGCAGAAGCTCCGGCAGAGTGGGCAGCCGCTCCCACACTGGAGTCACTGACACTCCGGTCTTCGCTACTACTGTTGCTGCTCTTGCTGCCATGAGAAACCGTGCTGTTGCCGCCGCCGTTGGCGGTGGTGCTGCTGGTGCCTGCATGCTGTGCCGCCGTCCCATCACTGCCAGTAAGAGCGGCTGTTGCATTCTCAGAGCCGTTCTCCGCCCCTCCCTCCTGGAGCAGGGACCTAGGAGACGACGGCTGCTGTGGTGGTGGCTGTTGTTTAGAGGCCGGCTGCCACTGTTCTTGCTGCTGGGATGGCTGCTGCTGCTGTTTCCCTTCTTCATCATCCGAATCGGAGTCCAGAGCAATCGGAGCATTAACCTCACCTCCACCGCCGTCAGGCTGCTGCTGCAGCAGCTGCTGTTGTGACTGTGTTGGCTGCTCCAACTGCTGCTGAAAAGGGGTTCGCTGCTGATGCGGGGACTGTGAATGCAGCGAATGCACCTGCTGGTGAGACTGCGTCGACTGGTGCTGTTGTTGCTGATAATACTGTGTTGGATGTAGTTGATCGTTTGACTTATGGCCGTCACTGTCGCCCGTGTGACCATCATTCTGCTGCTGCTGCGGTTCATCATCAGAGGAGTCTGACAGACAAAGTATTTCCCTCTGCTGACCGTTGCCACTTCCCGGAGACTCCAATCGTCGCTGCCGCTTGATAAGAGGCTCCTCTTCTGAACATCCACAGTACAAACCCCAAGTTCTGCAGATCAGTCAGAACAGGGACAAGGAACTGAAGCATATTGCACCCAGACTAAGCATGATACGTGCCAAAACACTCCAAAAGAGAAGTACGCCCGGCAGCACTCGCCGATCTCACCTTCCTCCTGTGATACTCCGGTCCCGCTGTTGTTGCTGCTGCTGCCGGCAGAAGCAATGGGCCTCTGCCGAGCCTCTGCTGCAGACGTTTCAGCAGGCGCACCAGTGGAGTCTTGGCATGCTGCAGCATCCTCCCCTGGGGCTGGTGCTGCTGTGGTCGCCGTTCCTGCTGCTGCTGGTGGCGTGTCTTCGGCTTCGCTGTCGCTGACTGCAGCAGACGAACGACACGGCAGGCACCGAAGGCAGAACAGTGTTTGTGTTTCTCTGGGGCTTTGTTGATTTCCGAATCAAATACAAAGGCACACAAGGGAGTACCCGCCGGCACATGCCAGGGGCTGGCGTTTAACGTTTAGGTTATAGGGAGGGACCGACGCATGTCAACGACTTCAAATGCCACTTTCCCAGTTGTCTCCGCCTCCTGCATCCCAACGAAGCAAACGATTAGCATGAAAGACATGAAGGACCTGAGCCCTCCACCCTCAAACCTAAACCCAAATCCCTAAACCTCAGTACTTAAGCCCTCAACGTTAAAGCCTGACCTCTCCCTGGGGCTTCAGGAGCGTCTCCGCCGCGAGCTGTCTCTGCTGTTCTGCTCTCTTCGACTCCGCCTTTAGTTCTTCATCCGACACGACCCTAAATGACAAATCCTGAGGCAGCGCGCAGCACCCAGAGTCCACTTGTCTTCTCCCTCAAAGTTTTCTCTGCCTCCACCTCATACTTGAAAGAAATTCCCCTGCAAACCCTTGAACACTTAATGTTTAAATAAAACCAGAGCCGGGTAAGAAGACACGAGGGCAGGCAAAGATAAACCCTTACGAAGAACGAGGACAAGGCCAAGCAGGTGGAGCAACAATACAACTGAGCCTACTGCTTCTAAACCCAACAATAAACCCTGAATCCTACATTCTCGACCATAAACCACAGGACTCCAAACTGGGCTCCTTACACTCGAACCTCCAAACCCTAAACCCTAGATCCTAGACCTTACAGGCCATAACCTAGGTCCTTTGCCCTGAGCCCGTAACCCAGGGTTTTGGTGTTTAGTAAGTGGGAAGGCCAACTGACCGCCTGAAGCTCCACTTCGATGTCCTCTTCTTTGGTCTGCGCCAGGAGATGCTGAAAAAAACAGTCAACCTGTAGGTCGGAGGGGAGTACCGTTAAGTGACATTGTGGGCATCTCCAGCGGCTGTTGAAGGCCTTGGTACTTCGAGAGACCAACAAATATCCGCTCAGATCATAGCATTGAAGATGCATGCAAAGGCGGCCTCGGCATGGAATCTCAATCCTTCAAAATAGTAAACCCCCACACAAACCGCGTAAGAAAGAACTCTAAACCCTACGTAAAGAGCGGCACACTCTGAAGCTTGAGCCGTTTCCAAGGAAACAGCTAAGCCTCTCAGCCCCAGCCGATAGTTTAAGGTTTATTCTCTGGGGCAGAAGACAATGACAAGGACTAGAGACTTTTGCAGAAGGGCAAAAATGCAGCCATACAAGAGTCGGCGGCTTAGAATTTTCCAACCCGGCGGTCTGGAATTTATTGCATACCTAGTGAAGGTTACAGGGCAGATCAGTTTTAGCCGCCTCCCCACTTCAAGACACTGCACTTCTTCGTCGCTGTCTGCGTCATCCTGCTGCTGTTGCTCGTGCTGCTGCTCGTGCTTCTGCTGCTGTCCCTGAAGCAAACGCTGCACGCGCTCTTTCGCGGCTGTTAGTGGAAGGGTGTGTTCTTGGACAACGGAGACCTGAAAATTGGAGGCATAAAGCACGAAAAAGCCTCAGACGAGGACAATACGATGGCAAACACCCACTCCCTTTGCAACAACTGAGCGTCCAGGGTAAGGGTATATATCGTGGCACGTTTTTTCAGTGGAAGCGACCTACAAGAGGCCGCAGTCTTAGGGCCTCAAGCTCCAGCAGGTTTACGGTTTAGGATTCGGGACAGTCTAGCCATAAAATCAGTGTTGACGGTTCTGCCTTAGGGGTCTGGGGTACCTCCAGGGCCTCCGGGGTTTTGGTCTCCACCAGGAGAAGAGCGATGAAAAACAATTTAGGATCCGGCGTGAAGTTTGTTGTATTTATCTCCACCTGGTTAAGTCCACTCCTCAAATACTGTGTAATCTGCAGCAAACCCCCGGAGAAACCCCTAACTACGGCCTAAGCCTCAATCCTACACCCGAACTGCACACAGACGAGAATATCCTCCCAGAAGGCGCTCGTGTGCGGGTTTTAGGGTTTGGAAGCCGCACCACAATTGGCGTGTCTCTCCTTTTGTGTTCCCACGACGGAGCAGCAACGCTTTCTTCTAGCTGCAGCAATTAGTACAGCAGAAACAGCAAGGCAAAGATACGCACGAGCACGAGCAGTAGCATATAAGAACCAGCTACCTCAACGCGGGTGAGCGTTTCCTGCATGGGCTGCAGATAACTTTTTGGCGCCCACAGTAAACATCTACGGTTTATGGTGTAGGATCCGGTGTGCACGTACACGACCGTTGACGAGGACCTCGACGGTACGCGGCCAAGTTTGAATGTGTTTGGGAGTTTGAGCCTGGCAGCAGCGAATAACGATTTCTTTTCCTTGAGCCCTCCAGCTTTTTATATCTGTGGCGTCTAGCGATATAACCAACGAGTCCTCGAGCGGACACATCGTGAAGACTTGCGCCTGCCCGTACAGCCCAAAACACACACAACAGAAACATCTTATTCCCTCCCTACAAACAGCCACACAAACAGACACAATCAACAAACCCCGAATGCTCCCGAGATCCACATACAACTGAACTCACGAGCGGGTAAAAGGGGTCCATCAACTTCAAATGACACGCCCCACAGACAAAGTCTGCCGGACTTTTGTCCTCCGAGAGGCCGTAGCAGACGCGATGCTGCAGCACAGCACACAGCACAGCATCAGCAGCAAACGTGCATGCATTGCTTGCTGCGTCCCACTGTTCACTCAAAGGCAGCTTTACTGCTCCACGCCTGCTCCCCAAACAAACACCACCGGGCAGGCACGCGCTTGCAAAAGCGGCCTTTATGGACACGTGCCCACCCTATGCATGCGGCACTCCCTCAACATGTGATTAGTAGCAACTAGAAGGAATTAACCAAGCAGCACAGTACACCTCCAGAAAAACACTCACACAACGGGAGCCACAGACAGGGCAGCCTATCAGCGGCTGCTGTTGCTGCAGCAGCAGCTGCTGCTGCTGAGGAGACAGCCTGTCTCCACAAATGCACTCCCTCCCTGTAGCCCAGGCGCCGCCTGAAACCAACACGCGCAACACCCAGGCGTCACATGTATCCTTCTGCCCCGGCTGCTACCCTCACTGTTGATACAACTGCTGGTACATCTTACGTGTGTGTGAAGAAGCCAAGGCATTGCGAGGCCTCTGGGGCCCTGCGTAGTGCCGGGTTGGTGCTTGGTTAGCTGCTTGGCCAGGTGCTTGGCCAGGTGCTTGGCCAGCAGCTTGTCCGGCTGCTTGGCTAGGTGAAAGGACCCCGGCATGTCGTTGTTGCTGCAGCAGATGCTGCTGCTGCTGCAGATGCTGATGCTGCAGATGCTGCTGTTGCTGCAGCAACAGCTGCTGCTGCTGCTGGTATTGGAGAAAGTGATGCTTCGCCCTTTGGTGATAATTAGCAACGGAAGGCTCTTCTATGGGTCCACTTGGCTGTATGTAGATCTGACGTGGGCTCACATGCTGCTGCTGCTGCTGCGGTGGCGGCGCAGGGTGTCGTTGCCTTTGGATTGGCCTCCTGTGGAGTACTTCGGGAGGAAGAGGCCCTCGGGTTCTGAAGAAGAGTCATAACTGGAATTGGAGTTCAGGTTTGATGCGAATTTACAGACTATTTGCAGGCGGGTCTGCTACACACTTCCTCCCAACTGAAACCTTGAACCGTAATTGCTAAGGATTCGCGAACAAGTAACCTCTGCCTGCTTGCAAATAGATGTGTACAGTTTAGGGCTTAGGGCTCGCCTACTTTTCAAAAGCCATGAGGCGTCCCACGAGGTCCTTCTTTAGTCCCTTCACCGGAAGACCCAAAGCCCGACAAGCGGCACTCAATTCAGCCACAGTGTGGCAGTGCAGCCTGCACGCAATCCTCAACACGAAATCCTCAATTCAATGTTAAGTCATTCACCCATGACATCACAGCCGCGCCAGACAGCCTACAATCTGCATTTATGTACTCTGCTGTGAAGGCTAATACGGCAATCAAAAGAGTGGGGGTTCCAAAAAAAGTGAAAGTCTACGAATTAAAGTTTAGAGTTGGGGACTGTGCCGGTCCTCTCACTCTTCGAGAGTTCTCATGGCTGAGCTGCACAACTTGTTGTCCGTTGTTCCACTTCCATCTCGCCAAGAAAGCCCTTAAAGATAATCCCTAATCACTAAGCCGTAAACCCCTTAATCTAGCCTGGGTTCTTGTCGGGCTTTTCAGGAAGCGTCCACGTACTCCCGGCTGCTAGAGTTTCTAGTTTTCGCGTTACTCCTAAGGGAGAGGGATATGTCGAAACTCACAGCCAGCAATAATCATGCATATAGGAAGCGAAGAGCCGCTTAGCATTCACGGTTCGGCGTTCATCGGGTCGTTTGGCGTTCCCCGATACACTAGTTACTCCCATCGGACGCGTCCAAGAGGATGCGGTTAGGACACCAGTTACATTTGATTTGAAGAGTATATATACCCGTCAGGCGTTGCCGGTGTTGGCACTTTATTGGTTTACTGCGTATGGGGGGAAGGAACGAGAGAAAGCAACGAAAACCACACACGGAGACGCGGTTAGTTCGGGTCTGCAACTGGCAGAGGTGAGGTGTGCGCACACCTCATCTATAGTTAAACACAATCATTCCCAAAAGGAGTACTTTTTGCCTTTTGTGCAAATTGTAGGGGGCCCCTCAATAGAGGGGGCCCCCGTAAGACCTGAACCGTGGTGTTGCATGCGCCACTCCAAGCCCCAAGGGGGGCCCTGATGTTGACCGCTATGGGATTTTAACAACGGCATATTGAAAAAAAGCGAACTACATATAAAGTGAACGTTGTGATTTTCCATCTGCGCGATCATCCAGGTGTTAACAGCCGCCAATCGCTATTTCGTCGCATTTCTCCCCAACGATCCCCCGACAAGGGAAGGCAAGCATACTTTTAGGTCGAAAAGTTTAATCACCAAGAAGACGCCAACAGTCCCCTACATTTCTATTTCTAATATTTAATTGTTGGCGTCCGTACCGTTGTTGGATAACCCCCCGATCTTGCTACGTGCGCACTGACGGGAAACCTGGTTTTTTTGCGAGGACTACTGTGAACTGCAGTTGGGCAAAAATACTGTACAAGAATTGCTTAAAATCAAATAAATTCCTTCCTAAGACTACAGTAGTCATGGGGGTAGCAGCTCAAGTGCAGGAACTGCGGGAGTGGAGGCGGCCATTACTGAGTTTTAATGCACCTTGCGGCAACTCAAGATGCAAGATACCTCTACGTAAAAGCGCAAGAAGGCAGTATTACACGAATGTGCAGGTGCTTTTGATAGTTTTTGAGAACTTTTGCCTGCGTACCGTCTGTCTATTAGGGCCGGGTAGGGCTCCATGCGCCCACCACAGACACGAGACACGATGATGTCTCCACCTAGAAGGTAAGCTAATGATACAGGACGCCTTGACCCAGAACTGAACAGCAAGAGGTTTTACCCTCCTTACGGGAAACTGCTTCTGCTGCTCGCCGTCCTGCGAGCTTCGGACGGAGTGCGAGTCCAAGCGCCTATGTTGAAAGTGAGTGCAGGAAGTCGTTTGTCGAAGTTTCTATCCGGGCGTTCATGAGCTTTTTTCACTCCAGCGTTGCTACTAACTTCATGAGGAAGTTGGAGGCTGCGACTGTCGGCGGCCGCTTTTCGACAGCCATACCTAATGTACGGCGGTTCATCGGAGCCTCGCTGTAAGCCATGTTTGGAGGGGAGCAACAGCTGGAGTGTGCTGTTGTATTCAAAGTCCATTCCCCACAAGAATAAGAAATAAAGCTACTTCAGCGGGCCTTGGAATAGAGCCCCCAGTTGCTGAATGAGCATGTGGTTGATGCTCGCTATGTAACCGTCTGCCTGGAAATTGTTTGCTTCCAGGCTCTAGACGAAGCGGGGTTGAGATCGTTCCGTAGTTTCTGCGACTGACATTTCGTTCAGGTGAGAACGTATTCCTCCCCTGAGGGGCCAACAGTAGGCCGCCAAAATGACTTTGGCACTCGCTCCACTGTGGTCGTGGCACATTCACAGCCTGCTAAAGCCTGCATATGCATTTTGGCTACAACCTGTGGCTGAAGTGGAGCTGAGACGTACAGTCGGAAAAGTTGACGTTTTGTCTAGTACGACAAAAGATCGCCATCCATGCTGTGCTTCAGCAGCCGCCGATTGTAGAACTTAGCTTATCTCCTCTGAAAATTGTTTGAACCTGTTCGTCAGATACGCCATCGGCTACAGTTACCACTAACACACCAGTGCATTTGCAAAACAGTGCGTGACTTGTAGTGCATCGCGAGAGGGCGTCAGCTACCATGTCTGTGATGCCCTTGATACACTTAAGCGTCAAGCCAAACTGTGAGAGCCGGCAAAGCCACCACACAACTCTTTCACTATCGTTCTCCTGATAGCACCTTCGTCAGGTGTGTCAGGGCGTGGCAGCAGGTTTGACTAGTTTAAGGCCTGCTAGACAAGTAATGGTGATACTTTTTATTATCGACCACCTCACGTTAAAGCTCTTCCGTACTCATCGGATATTTGTGCTCTCTTCCGTGAAGCGATGTTAGTAGAAGGCGACGATTTAGTAGTTGTTCGAATTGTTAGCTTGCTGACAAATCACCGTCACAACTGCTGTGTCACTGGCGCCAGTCGTTGAGGTGAAAAGCGCGAGTACTGGAGATGGTGACAGGTGACGCCAGGTGAATGACGAGTCTTCTTGGCGAAAGCTGCTGTGCTGTTGCACACTAGAGGCGCGCTTGTAACTAAGGAGTGAAGCGCTAGTGTTGGTATATATATATATATATATATATATA
>NW_013564156.1:0-7500 GCF_000499605.1 Eimeria maxima | reverse complement strand
TGGCCAAGGAGTAGCAAACAAAAAGAGAAGCAGCAAATCGCGTATGCTGCTGCTGCTGCAGTGCTGCAGCAGCCGCCATACAACAGAGTCCCAGCAGCAGCTTATAGTACTAGGAGGCAGCACTGCTGTTACTGCAGCAGCAACTGCAGCAGCAGGAACAGATGGAGGGGACGCCAAGTGCAGCAGCAGCTCTGCATCACAATAATATCAGCAGCAGCAACAGCAGCAGCAACAGCAGCAGCAACAGCAGCAACAGCACGCACACAATGTAATACTTTTGTCTTAGGGCTAATGCAGCATGTGCAGTTGCTTCTGCTCCCATTGCTGCTGCTGCTCCTGCTGCTCTTGCTGCTGCTGCTGCTGCTGAGGCTGACTCACCGCATTGATTGTCAAGCACGTGCTGCTGTGGGGCCCCCTGGGGCCCCCTGCTGCTGCTGCTGCTGCTGAAGGGTTTCCTTGAGAAGAGACCCGTCGCCGCTGCTCCCGGTGCTGCAGCCATTCAAACAAAACAGACACACAAACCCTTGCTGCTGCTGCTGCTGCTGCTGCTGCTGCTGCTGCTGCTGCTATCGGTGCTACAGGCCTTGCTGATGCTACCACTGCTGCTGGTTCCGCTTGTGCTGCTGCTACTGCTGCTGCTACTGCTGCTGCTGCTGCTGCTCATTTGTTTGCTGCACTCACCTACACAAACAACACGGATGTTCTGCATGCGTAGCTCGGCACTGAGTGCTGCTGCTGCTGCTGCTGTTGCTGCTTTTGTTGCTGCATAGACACCTTGCCCAGGTGGTGGTGCAGCAGCAACAGCAGACCCAACAAATATAATGCGGCTAGGGAGACAAAAGGAGACACCAAATAAACTTAGGAGACACTCCTTTAACACCAGTCGCCACTCCGGTGGCGCTGCTGCTGCTGCTGCTGCTGCTGCTGCTGCTGCTGCATCGGCTGCTGCAAACGATGTGGGGACAGCAGCACCTCGGCTGGGTGCCACCAGCGGACCTCCTGAAGCTGTTGCTGCTTCTGCTTCTGCCGTTGCTGTTATTGCTGCTGCTGCTGCTGCTGCTGCTGTCGTTGAGCATTTTCCAGCACCAGGAGCAGCAGCACCAGCAGCAGCAGCAGCAGCAGCAGGTAGGCTGTCTCCCCTCAGCAGCGGCAGCAGCGCATGCACTACCCTTAGACTACCAAAGAAGTTGACATTAAACTCCTCCATTGCCTCACCTATTAATGCATCACCATCAACAGCCTGCAGCAGCAGCAGCAGCAACAGCAGCAGCAGCAACAGCAGCAGCAGCAGCAGCAGCAGCAGTAGCAGAATATTCTACCGTGAATAATAAGACACAATCCCCAACAAAAGCAGCACCAGCAGGAGCAGCAGTAGCAACAGCAGCACCAGCAGCAACAACAACAGCAGCAGCAACAGCAGCAGCAGCAACAACAGCAGCAGCAGCAGCAGCAGCAGGGTCACCTGTACAGGAAAAGAGGCCCATACACCCGCACCGCATACAACTGCGTATAGCCGGGGGGCCCCCAAGTACAATTTTATAAATTTTTTTATTATAAGGGGGGCCCCCCTATTATCTTCATTACTCTTAAGGTCCCATCTTATAACAATAAAGCCACAGTGCATGCAACAGCAGCTGCTGCTGCAGCTGCTGCAGCTGCTGCTGCTGCTGCTGCACCAATCAGCAGAAGGGCATACAGCAGCAACAGAACAATCAGAGGCAGCAGCCAACACTGGTGAGACTCCGTGGGCTCCCCTCGCCTGCTGCTGTTGCTGCTGCTGCTGCTGCTGTTGCTGCTGCTGTTGCTTCCCATAGTGGGGACAGGTCTGTTTATGCAGCCGTGCTGCAGTCTCCTTGACTTTTGCTGCTGCACTGCAGCAAGCAGCAACAGCAAACCCCCGCTGCAGCAGCAGCTGACACAGCAGCAGACAAATGCCCCCATCTGCCCCTGTTACAGCCACACACAGCGATCTGCTGTTGCTGCTGTTGCTGCTGCTGCTGCTGCTGCTGTTGCTGCTGCTTATGCTCTTGCGACTGCCTTTCTCTTTGGATGTGTTGTTCGAGCTGCTGCTTATGCTGCTGCTTATGCTGCTGCTGCTGCTGCTGCTGAAGGCAGCAGCATCCAAGCAACACCATGCTGCAGCGTAGACCTGTGTACAGACACCGACAGTTATCAGCAGCAAGAGGAGGCCCCAGAGGGGCCCCACCTGCTGCTGCTCCCGTGTAGTGCTACAATGCGGCTTACAAGATCAGCAGCACAAAAGTGCACTTTTCTGCACCGAGAGATGGTACTGCTGCTGCTGCTGCTGTTGCTGCTGCTGGTGCTGCTGTTGCTGTTGCTACTACGGCTGCGAAGGGAGAAAGACATGGGAAGGATAACAACGCCAAGAGTTGTTGCACCGATCGCTGCTGCTGCTGCTGCTGCTGCAGCAGCAGCAGCAGTAGCAGAGTATGCAGCAGCAGATGCGACAGAAAAGGAACCCCAGCAGACAGCCAGCAAGGACAAGGAAAAGAGAAAAGCATTCGCAAGAAGCTCGCTGCTGCTGCTGCTGCTCCTGCTGCAGTGTTGCTGCTCCAGCTGAACTTCGTAGGTCCCCCGCAGCAGCCAGCGGAGGCCCCCTGCTGCTATAAGTGATGCAGCAGCAAGTGCCTCTGCTGCTACGACCTGCTGCAGCAGATCAGTTTGCTGCTGCTGCACACACGTTTGTTGCAGCAAACATATTTGCTGCTGCTGCATGCATGCTTGCTGCAGCAGGTATAATAACTGAAGACAGACAGCAGCAGCAAAAAAGGCAGCAAAGGCACATACGAAGGATCCTGCATGTGGCAGCAAGGCGAAGAATCGATATCGCGCCTGCTGCTGCTGCTGCTGCTGCTGCTGCTGCAGCTGCAACTGCTGCTGTTGGGAATCCCCCTGTTTGTCACAGGAGGCAGCTAGGGCCCCCTTTAGGGCCCCCATTATTACCCTATGACCTGTGCTGTGCGGAGGGGCCCCCGTGTTGCTAAGGGGCCCCCGTGTCTTCGGGGGCCCCCCTACGTTCTTAAGGCTTTAGTCCCTCTGCATGCAGTAAATACTGAATAAATAAAAGAAAAAAACAAACAAGAAAGTTCTGTAGGGGTGTGATCTGCAAAAAGGGCTCTACTGGGGCCCCCCATGAGGGGCCCCTGTACACTACAGGGGGGCCCCCCTAGTAAGTAGTTTTTCCTGTTGTACACACAGCACGTATATAAGCTAGACTCAGCTAATCTATGCAGATACTAATTAAATAAGTAAATAATTACTATAATAACATATTATTGTCTATATTATTAAGAAAAAAACAAAGAAAAATAAAACTAACGAACTCCTCCCTCCCCTAACACAGCCTAATGAGCCAATGGAACTCCGTATGCTCACCCCTACGCCTCCTGTGGGCCCCCTATAGGCCTCCTGTAGGCCTCCTGTAGGCCTCCTGTGGGCCCCCTATAGGCCTCCTGTAGGCCTCCTGTAGGCATCCTATAGGCCTCCTATAGGCCTCCTGTAGGCCTCCTATAGGCCTCCTATAGGCCTCCTGTAGGCCTCCTATAAGCCTCGTATAGGCAGGAGGAGGAATATTATTAACTTAATTGTCCTTTTTTTTTATCTAATATATATAAGTATACGTATATAAGTATATTTATAGGACTGAGCTACCCTTAGCCTCCTACCCAACAACGAATTGCTCATGGATAAGCACAGTAGAGGAAGGAAGGCCTCCGTTAGCTGCATAAGGAGCAGCAGGGCCTCTTAGTATGGACTCGTCTACCCCACATAGTCGATCCCCGGACGATCCCCGATCCCCTGACTACCCGATCCCAGCTCACCTCCTCCCAATTGGCCTGCATGCTGTATATCTACTAGTCTTAGGGGCCCCCTTACCTAATTATACCTAATAATTGTTCCTCTCTTATCTATATTTACCCTTATACTGGTGCCTACCCTACCCCTGTCCCCTCCTCCCCCTATATAAGAAGAATGTACCTGCTGCTTACCTATGAATCGCCACCAAGGCGCGTCTTGTTTATATACTCCTCTATAGGACTACCTGCTCCTTTTGTCTCTGCATGCAGATACTATTCTTGTATTATTATATTTATACCCTAACTATTCTTCTATTGAACTATTTCCTCCTCCCTCCCTACTAGATAGAGGGGGACGCCATCTATCCCTATTATTATCTATCCCTCTCCTCCTCCTCCTCCTCGTCCTCGTCCTCCTCCTCCTCCTCCTCCTCCTCCTCCTCCTTTCTGATGTTGTTGGACAGTGTCCTCTTAGGTAGGCAGCAGTAGGGCAGCAACGAGCTGCATGCCCTCTTCCCTTAGACTTATAACACACTTGTCCAACCCCACCATACAGTAGTGGTGGTGGTGGTGGTGGTGGGGTTGGTGGTGGGGTTGTAAACCAGGGAGGGCTCTATTACTCCCCTTTCCTGTATAATTAGTTAATAGGCTAGTAGATGCATGCGCCTATTGGGGCTTTTTCTATAAGGAATTCTTGTAGTTCTTCTCTATGCCTCTTGTTTTCTTCCTCCTCCTCCCTCCATCCCTCCTCTAGTGTAGATAGAGCTCTTGCTGCCTGCCTGCCTGCCTGCCTGCCTGCTGCTGCTGCTGCTGCTGCTGCTGCTGTAGCCAGTGGGTATACGTGACGGACCCATGGTGAGTAACAAGACGTCGTAACCTAATAGGGAGATTAGCAAGAAAGTACACAACTAAATATTTATTATTTAATTATATTATTCCCTTAGATATAATTCTACGGCAATTTTCTATAAATATGCAAAAAAAAAGGAAAAAAAAATATATATTTGCTACTAATTGACGGAGGAGGTGTGCACGACTAATCGTGCATGCATGCATGCAGAAAAAAAGATTGAATTATTTCTTTATTGTTAACTAGTTAGACAGACATATATTTACTCCTTTTTTCCTTAAGGTATACCCAATAATTAAGGGCCTCTCCTTCTAGGTATTCTCCTTCTTCTTCTCCCCTATTCTCCTCTGGTACCTTCTTCTTCTTGTATATATACTCTATATAGTACAGGAAAGAGGACATATTATCCCCCTTTTCCTTGGGGGGAGGGGGAGACAAGAAAGTTGTTGTTGTTGTTGGTATTAGTAGTAGAGTCTGCATCCTTGTTACCTCTCTTAGTAGTCCAGCTACTCCTGCTTAGCTCCTTGTGCCCCTCCCCCGCCGCCCCCCGGTGGGGAGGAGGCGCAGGCGCCTCCTCCCCCCGGCGCCAGCCTGCGCCTCGTCTGCCTGTTCTATGGAGTCCTTAGGAGAATAATAAGTTGAACTAATTGTACTAACGGGGTAAATAGGTTGGGCTTCCTGTTCGTCAGACATTTTCTTTGTTAGTAGGGCTACGCTAACAAGACGCAGGGCCCTTAAGGAAGAAAAATAAAAGATAATTGTACTAAAAAATAAACAAATATAATAGATATATATTAGGGTATTTATTATTCCCCTTAACAACCCCACCAATGTACAGGGAGGAACCGCTAGACTTCGTCATTACTACTACGTATGTGACCTAATTGTGCCTATAGATGCCCATGCTGCATGTATTGCTAAATAAAATCCCTAAACATTTTATTAATCAATAATTAATTGAATAAAACCTATACTTTTCCTTATTATTAAGGAAGAAAACAAAGAAAAATACAACTAACGGGCTCCTCCCTCCCCTACTAGAGTCCAATGGAGCGAGCAGGCGTCAGCCCTACAAGGTCACCCCTAGGACTCGTGTAGGCAGGAGGACGAGCATTCTTAGCTCATTTTGTCCTTTTTTATCTAAATAATATATATATAATTGTATTTATATTTATAATTGTTCCTTTTTGTTAATTTAGACCCTTATGGGTACCATTTGCTCTCTGTATTATAGTGTAGGTGCTCTACACAGGCCCCCCCCATTGGTGTCTGCTGTTGTACCCCCAGGGGGCCCCCCTCTCCTAGTACCCTTCTAAACCCTAAACCCTAAACCCTAAACCCTAAACCCTATCCGTGGGGTCTAGAATATATTTACTTAAACTCGTGGGAAACCCTTAGACAGTTAGAGATCTACGCGCACACTGCTCAGCACCAGCAACAGCACCAGCAGCAGCAACAGCAGCAGCAGCAACAGCAGTTGCTGCTGCTGTTGCTGCAAACAGGTCCGAAATAATGATACAATTCTTCATATATGAGTGTACCATGACAAAATAAAGCTGCTGCTGCTGCTGCTGCTGCTGCTGCTGCTGCAGCAGCAGCAACATACATACATGGGCCCACTGTATATATCATAAGAAATAATACCTTAATAAGAAGGTCTTAATAAATAACATATTAATAAATAATATATTAATAAATAATATATTAATAAATAATATATAAATAAATAATATATAAATAAATAACACATATAAATAAAATAATAAGATCTTAATAGATAAATAAGGTCTTAATAAGTAAGAAAAAGATGATAATAAATAAGCAATTAATAAATAAGACCTTAATAAATAATAAGATCTTAATTAATAAATAATACCTTAATAAATAAGATATTAATATATAAATAAGACCTAAATAAATAAATAAATAAATAAATAAATAAATAAATAAATAAATAAGATGTTAATAAAGGGTACCCATAAAAGGGGGCAAATAAACAAATAAAAATATACAAAAAATGCCCCTTTAATTTAATTGCATGCACAGCACACAAAACGATACCCATGTAGGGGGGGCCCCCATTATGGGGCCCCAATGGGGGCCCCCATTGGGGGGCCCAATAAATACAAAGAAAAAATAAGTAGGATAACCCACTAAACTACACAAAAGGGTACCCAAGAGGCCCCCCACCCCCAGAGAAGAGACCAAAAAAATACCCCAAGTAAGCAGTTGGGGGCCCCTGGGGCCCCCATGTGCTTCTTAATAAGGTACTTGGGGCCCCCTCTATACATGTTCATATAATAATCGTAAACAGGGGGCCCTCCAAGTACTAAGGATATAAATACGGAGGGGGGAGGGAAGGGGGGGGCCCTTAAGTGTTCCATATAAAGGTACCATGGGGGGCCCCCAGTGTTAAGGAAACAAAAATAACCAGGGGGGCCCCCCTCCTCATGCCTTATGCAAGGGTTACTCAAAAGGAAGGTACCAACTGTGCACATAGGGCCCCTGTAGGTGTCTTATACGACGGGGGGGAACCAAAGGGGGGCCCCCAAGGGGGGCCTCCAAAGAAGGCCCCTAAAGGGGGCCCCCAATAAGGGGGGCCCCTTAAACCCCCAAAGGCAACGAAGCCACTACAAAGGAGGGGCCCCCCATTAGTAAGCTGTATTATTAATGGGTATATATAATAGGGGATAGGAAGGAGACAGTAGATAGATAACGCTGCGTATATAAGAAGAAAGGAGACACAATAAATGTGTCTCCTTTCTTTTTATATATACAGTATAAATAAGAGACAAAAAAAGAGACAAAAAAAAAAAAAAAAAAGAAACAAAT
>NW_013564155.1:0-12456 GCF_000499605.1 Eimeria maxima | reverse complement strand
TACACACACACACATGTGCAGGCGGAAGGCTATGAATGATCGACAATGTGCGTCCCTATGCATACAAGGGAGAAGCTACTCGCCGAAAATGTATACGCTTACTCCCCCCAAAAAACGCATATTCCTGCATTACCATAGCATGCGCCGCCTCATACATGCCTCCGGAAGTAGTAAAAACCACAGCGACCATTTCAAGCTACCACAATATTTACTTCTTCACGTTATATCACCGTGCCATACTCGTTCGACACACTTTCCGACATTATCAGCGAAACTAGTAAATGTGCAGATCATCAAGTGTAGATCGTTTGTGTTGTTCACGCACCACCACCAACTGCGTACTCCTAACATACAAATGGGATTTCGAATGATACAAAGACTGCTTCCCTAGAACTGTGGTTGGACGTGCAAAACGAATGCACGGCAACTTCCTCCCCCTTCCCCCTCGCGTACTCCCTGGCAAAACCGCAGATATCACCGTATAACGGCAACTATAGTACGCAACGCCCTCACTGGAGCAGTGCAATAATGAATATGCATTTCCTGCATGTAATGTTTAGAGTATATATTGCCTGTCCACGTCTCATCTCTCTGCTCACCAAAATCAACAAGCCACATATAGGAGCTAATAAAGGTTATTATGTGTATGTATTCTACGTGAAGCGTTGGCTGCTAAGGTCCTACCGCCGTGTTCAAGTAAACTCTGTACAGTACCATGAGTACACCACACCCGTTCTCCTCTCCCTCAGATCATGCAAGCACGAACAACGATTCCAACCGCTTTCGCCTTCACGCGCTACAATGAAAATGCATCTGAAACAGCCACTCACAACTGTAGGCGCGCTCCCTACTCAAGTTGCAAGCATTCACGCGAACTTCCACACTGGTGAATCAAGCACAAATGAAAAAGGGTATTCCATCGTATCAGATTGCGCGTACTCCCGCTCAAGGGATTGTCGTGCTATCCATGGTTTAACAAAGCCTTCGGGAAAATGCTGTCTTGCCGTCGACAAACAAAAACGGAGAAACAGCCCTTCGCCGTGTCTGCATTGAAGGGACACTCAGAGTGCTCTCTGTGTTGCACCACACGCCCCTGCCTTGAGATGCGCCTTGCTTGTTCACCCATGGAAAGACGCCGCTTCTCCGGCAGTCTTCCTCAGTACTCACATGCACGGGTTCGTGTATTTTTATGAATACCTGTGCTTTCAAATACGGTACCTAAGACTTCATGTTTCGAACGTACTAACTAAATACAGATATAATGTGCGGCGAACAGGTTGCAGACCTCCCACGGCAAGTATTCATATAAATATTAAATATACATATTAAATAGGCATAATGGGAGTATATAGAACCACATCAATAATAGTTGCGCCTCAATCAATTTCGAGGAAGACCAGCTAGCTCCGAACTCTACGAGCATTTCACCGTCTAACTCATTTCTTCTAATGGAATGCAATACAAACCAACTCAAACTCTGGAGTCATTCTACTTCGTACCAGTGATCTACTCTCTCGCTGATGGTTTCTGCCTGGCTTGAAACACGTTCGTGCTCGCCTTTCGCTTTGCATTGCCGTCACCCTGCTTACAAACACCCCTTCGGCATTTCTTGTGAGCAGCCCAAATGCTCGAGATTGGCGCACCAATGGAAAACGGCTGTCCTAAAGAGAACGCACAATAGAATGGCACTTTTTGCATATCCCGTTTAAGACCCGTATCCACAAGTGCTTTGCCTACTCCCCACCTCCCGCTCAGCGCAAACGACCATCTTCATTGTCCTCTTATATTGTCCTCCTGCATAACATGGCGAAACCATTTAATCCCATTCGCAAAGTTCAATCGAATTTTGTTGAGACGCCGAAGATAAAGTTAGAATGCTCCAACGCACGCACTTAGTTACGTGAATGTGCGTCGCGTCGGAGCTGCCTAAAACTCTAGGGCACCTTGCAGTGCGTAGACGCGGTGCAGTGACTCTTCACGATTCGGGCGAATTTCGCCTATTGCAGTAGCATCCGTCATCGTGAAATGACACAAATAGATCTGTGGTGGTGTACCCATGCAAACAGTACCAGAGCAAGCTGGTCCACAGCTAGATACTGTCATATACAGTCATGTGCCCCAATTGCCAACATACATGCATGCTAAATCAAACTGAGCAATTAGCTTGGAAACATTGAGTGTGTAGAGCTGAGAATCCTGCTTATTGTGTCAGCATGCCAAAATACTGTGTGCTATAACTACATTCTCAGACGCTGAACGGAATGCAGTTCCATCTTATTTTTGGTCGTTCGCCGGGCGCTCCCCCCAAACCCATCTCAATCTGTGAGTACCCAACTCCATGGGAAGAGCGCAAATGCGCTTCGCCTCCTCAAGGGCAAGCTAGGCGCAGAATGGCAGACCCCGCCCGGCCACAAGATGCTGAGGGAAAGCCAAATGGAATTTCTGAACCTGGCATTGGCACCGTTGAAGCCTATATACTAAAGGACCTGATAACTGCTTTGCACTCCTAGGAGTGCATTAAAATATAAATATGCATGACTGTTCCACGTCGAACCTCACCGGCCGTCAAGGCCATGAACATGCAGCACCTGCAGATAGACGGCGTGGAGCCTTCCCGACAATACTGTAGCTAACAGCTTGGTGAGCAAGTCCGAAGCTGTCAGTCGGATTTCCACCTTTAAAGCCTGTACAGGGATAAACAAAAGCACGATGTCCTACTCTCGGCAGCAGCATCTTCACGCACCATATATAAATCGAGCAGCAAGGTTGGGCGTCTACCAATTATTCCCTCAAATTCTTTAGTTTCCAACGTATCCATGTATTGCGCAATTGGCATGTACGCTTGCTGAGTTGAAACACCGGACAAAGGGAACCGCTCAGCAACCGGAATTATTAATCACGCAAGCACTCAACACCTGCTACATAATTCTCAAAAGTAAATTTTGGTGAATTGGGATTTAGGGGAAGGAGCCCGCTGTTCTAGCAGTTCAGAAGACCACAGCAGCTGAAGAAGTACTTTCCACAGCACTGCTGGCCCTATGTCATTGATGGCGTCTCCCCATGCGGAGAAGGACAGCCCCAAAAGATGCTGACGCAAAAACTAAGAGTGAATGGCTGGTAGCTCTTCAGGCGTCCTCTCTTATCACGGAAGAGAAGAAAATTGCGTTCAACAACACGATACATTGCTTACTGCATTGTTGTGGCACCATAAAGATACTCACGCTAACTGTGCCCTCCTTCGTTCTCACCTCAAAATTCTAAACGAGCTGAAGTAGCTGTCCGCTGGCTTTTTGAATAGCGCAGTTCACCTGCACCTGCTAGCTCTTCAATACTGCTGCTCCAGTCACTCTCCAGGAACTGCCACTCCAAACTTAACGAAAATAGAACGTGGGCACAACTATCTGCGGAAACATGACTAACTTCCTGAAGGCGTCAACCGCTCCATGCGCAGTATTGGCCTAGTAATGCAGCACGTTAAGAACCCGAGGCATGCACTGATATTGTGTCGCTGTGCAGTTCTCATTCAAGGTGTTTCTGCACTAGGTTATGCTGCTCCACTCACCGCCTTCGTCAAGCAGACGGCCTATGCCAGCTGGCAGTTGACTGCGCGATGCTATATGCTGGCGCGCTCTCCATTTGCAGCATCTTCCGATGAGCCTACACGGAGAATTTGACTACCCCTCTTGAGCACTACTTGAATCACTTCATGAGCGAATAATCTTTTTGTTTCGGCACATGCGCGGCTAGTTCTTCATAAATCAACATGTGGAAGCGTCGACGCTGTGGTTGCCAATGTAGTCATCGTGTACGTGGTTCGCTAGACGACAGCCCTTCCGGTGCCTGTGCTGAGTTGGAATGTCGTGCCCTCGAATTATTGCAGCCTGCTTACATATAGGAAAAACCTTTTTCCAAGTGTGAAGAACGGCTAGTCGGCAGCTCAGTAACCCACAACCTATGATCAACACGTTAGGCATGCATCAGCTTTCTACGGTCTCATCACCTCTTAACGGTGCTCCAGCAGACTTGCGGAACGACGTGAGACCTGCTTTCAAGCATCGCCAGTAAAACGGTACCTCTTCAGTGTCCCTGGGAGTCTTTCATATAGGATCATCCGCAACGTCCAAGCGGCTCTGACGTACTTCAACGTGTGCACGGGCTAACCATGTTGCTATTCGACACCAGAACCGAGGGACCAAACGTGTCGAAATTCATGATGCAGCAAGGCAATATGGTTACCCTTTGTTGTGCATTGCGCCATGTAATTTACGTCTGCAATTTCCCAGAATTGTCGTTGGTAGGCGACTTACTGGAGGAGTGGCGAAGCATAGCTCCATGTTACCCACTAGTCTGCTGGCGTCCCTGAAGGCAAAGAATTTGCTTTCAGTGTGTGGCATGCGATCAAACCAAATTTCCGAAGCTCCACTTACAAGACACAAACCTCGCCCTTGGAAGGGATTCACCTTTCACTGAATTATCTGTTTCACTCCCCTTATAATCCCCTCCACGCATAGCCCAAGGTAGCCCGCTGGCATGCAGGTAACGTGCCGTTGCCTGACGCTGTATTCGAACGTTATAGCGCGAATTTGCAACAGCACCTGGAAAACGCTCTCAACACTTCCGAGGCGACCTAAGACTCTGCATGCGCTTGTACCAGCCAAGCGCGGAGTTTAAACGTATACTCTCAGCTGTACATTAGCATGCACCTTACAAGCGCCAAGTGTTCTGCTCAGCATGCCCACAGAAAGCCAAAAGCAACTGCATACGGTACAGAATAATGTAATTTAACGGCCAAGCAGCTGCTGAAATTTCTTCAACTAACCGCCTGTGCAACGCGTGTGCACTGCCCGTATTATGTCTCTTGGTTGGACTCCGGAGCAGTAACTTTGTTCTGGTGGGGCCACACCTGCTGCTGAAGCGTCTCAGTCATGACACCGAACACACCGGCTAAGGGTACCGCTGACCTGAACCAAGCAAACCAAAACACGCGATATGGCTGAAACATCTGCGGCAAAAGAAGAGCGTCTAGCGCTTGTGAAACACTAGGCCATTCATCTACAGCTCGAACCTGTTGATTGGGTGGCCACGACCGTCGGCGATTTATGTAATTGTAGGCAGTTTGGAGAACGGTGGCGCATCGAAGTTTCGCTCGTCCGACGCGACATGCATCTCGCTAGGCCATGGAATTCTAAAACACTTGATCCCACCTCAACACCCACTGCTTTTATGATTACCAGAGTATATGACTCAATCGAGCTTCATTTCTCTCAACTGTCGGATACAATGCACTAGGCACGAAATTCAAAAACACGCCGGTCGCGAGCGGCACAATCAATAGTTTAGCAAGTCACTGAAGGTTTCTGCAACGCCTGACCCTGATCCACCAACGCTACCGTCCCAACTTAAGCCGTATCAGGATCCACTGCAGAATAGAAAAGCCAAACAAGAGACGCATTGGCTTGCCCAGACGTGCGGCCTTCCTATTCCTTCTGTTGGCATGTATGCGCTTCTTTTTGTATTTGAGCGCACAGCGCGACATTCATTTGTATGGCTCGCACACCAGCATACATGCAAAACACAGGGTACGAGCCGTGATTGATGAGCATGTTCCTCCTACACACGGGTGTGCACCTGAGCGCACAGCATTACTTGCCGTCACAACGGGGGCAACGCAGCAAGCATGTAGGTGGGCGGCTTGTAATATCTGCCTGCGGTCACGTCTAACAGCCTGGTCACACCGGTTCCCCCTGTTTATCGACGGCGGATACAAAACCTATATTTACTTCCTGGGCAACACAGAATGCATTTGTAACAGAGAGGATTGCTATGCCGCATCTCCAGATGACCACATGTGAATTGCAACAGCTCTCGACATATGCAGCATGCACGTCCTACAGGCCTCCATGGTGGCATATAATTCACGATCGTCCCAAAAAGACTGTGAACAACCAGACGAAGAAGTTGGCACTTCCACCCATTGAATAAGTCCGGAGTGTTGTTGTGAAATTGGCCGACATGAGAAAGGGAACCACACGTGCACGCGAATATCCCGTAGCTGTTTATCTCGTGGGACATGCTACTACATGGAGGGGCGATAAAGTTCGTCCAGCTAGAAAGAGACACTTCCAAGGGGTCATCAATACACGAACGCAAAATATCAAGGGCATGCGCTGTAATGACAGAATGATCTCTTCAGCTAGTATCTATCCATCTAAGGGCACAGCTCTAGCGTCCTTTGCCCTGTGTTTGACGTATGCATATGTAGGCTGAGAAAAGCTGCATGACTTTAACAGGCCTCATAGCAGCCTGTTTGCATGCTTGCCGTTACCCCATGAGAATTACCACAACTGCCAGCTATAATAAGAGCGTACAGCCTGGGCAGGACACACTTCGTCTCAGCAGAAGTAGGGGCCTACGTATGGCACTGCGCACTGTCTCACTGATCTAGATGTAGATAGATAATTAGCAGTATAACTCTCCGTGGCAGCCGAAAATCGCAGCTTGTAAACGAGGCAACACATTGCATATGCAATACAAGTACCTCAGCAAAAATTGTCAGCTTGCCCTCACACTGTAACTCCACGAATTTGCACCAGTGTATAGTCCACGATACCCACCACGTTTCCACAAATGCGCAAAGAATATGCATGTACGCTGGATGTTCGGGACTTTCTAGAAACTGTTATGGAGGCTTTGATGGCCCTGTTTAGCCTTTAGATGGCCCAAGTTTAGCCTTTTATTTGCGCGCATACTTCCTGGTCAAAACCGAACACTCTTAACGCCACGTATCTCGTCGCCTCACCACGGTCGTATCCTCGCTCAGACAGACTAGCCCAGATGTACAGGTCCCCGGGCGTCCTGCAAAATTCCTTTTGTGAGTCAATCGACGAAGGTGGAAATCCACATAAGGGATGGCCTGATACCAACTGCAAAAGGTTCCATCTGGAGGCATGGCAGGGTCCATGTGCAGGTGCCGATTACTTGAAGACCATCAATAGTCGGACATTATCCTACGTTATGAAAATAGTTCTCCTACAAGCCTAAGGGATCCTGTGTTCATTAGCCTCTAACTAATGCGAAGGTGCTAGGAACGCTCTACCGCAAGATGGCTCGTTCGAATGAATATCAGTAACGTACTCGCCTTGCATCTACTGCGAACAAAAAATACCTGAACGCCTTTCACTGAAAGGAGCCACAAACCTGTAAAACGAATTTAGTTCTCTTCTCTGCTACTGTATCACTTCACAATGTGCTACCCATTATGCGTCCCTTTGTGAAACTGACACGCAGGCTCGAGAAAATCGTGTTGACGGCGCTGTAGGCAGCTGCTCGCCCTTGAATATTACCGTTCTCCGCAAAACGGCCATATATACTCACGCGGAGTTCCAATGCTTCCACACGCTAGGCACAGTCACCGCGCTGTTGCTGTTTCCTCCTACCATGCATACGGCATGCCAGAAAAACCCTCGCCAGAGGATAAACGCGGAGAACGATGGGAAGCGAGCTCCTAGTCCGCACCGTTCAACGTCCTCCATCTGCATGCAAGCCGATACAAGCCCGTGCAGCAACTGTTCAGCACAAAAGTGTTCATGAGCACGTTGACCAGACAACCTCGCTTCAGGGTGCATACGCTGAGCGCAAACCACCATGCCACGGCATGGCAGAGAACGTTGTCCATACTGCCTGTAAATGTGTTTTCACCACCCAGATCTTTCACATGCAGGTCCACGAGCGACAAATAATGCCTAAACGCCTAGTGACAGGCAGGTGACTTCCACCAGGGCAAACGAACCAAACTCGAGAGTAGTATCGACTGGAAATTAATCCATCCAGATGCCTGGCAGCACGGGGTGACCTTGCCGAATCGTATCTTGTTGACAGACGAACAACAGTCAATCATGTTGAAAACGAAGAAAATATATCGCGCACGTGTACTACTGGGTGCTACATCGCATTAAACTTCGGTGATTGTGGAAAGGCGCTACCAACACAGCACCGAGGCAGCTCGCTCCTACGTATTAGCGACACACTCACATGTTGTGCCTACTGCGAATAACAACTCGACTATTGTCACTGAAACGGAAATATCTGCCCGCAAATGTCTTCCTGCTTTCTGTGCTATTTTCTCGCTGTACAGCGAAATGCTGGCATGAATAACCTAAGAGTTCTTTCTGGCCACTACCACATATTGCAATATAAATTCGCATACACTGTTGCTGGTGTAGGGTCGTTCCACCCCGACTCATGTTGTGGAATCACCCTGCGCCATATCAAGGAAAAGCACGATTATTGCAAAACAAATTCCCAGTGGTCACATTGCAACTCTCCAAACCAGCAAGCAGCCGCACATGCACCAATGCTTGCTGTCCTACTGCCTGCACCGTGGTGGTGAAACCCCATAGGGACGCCGTGAAGATGATCCTGTCCTGCGCCCTTAACAGCAATGGCGAGCTGTTTGGCTAAGTAAACGAATCATCGCAATTGTGGCTACTGATTATGGACATACTTCCTGCAGGTAAGAGCCCACTACTAGCAGGCAGCAATCTGCCACTCCTAGGCTTATAGTCAAGCACAAACATCCCACAGCTGCGCAGTGATCAGGCGTGGATGTGTACTAGCTTTCCGCCTAGCAATGCTTATACATCTCTTGGGACACGGAGCCAACTTCAGACAGGGCCGGAAAATTGAGCTCGTGTAACGACTGCAAAAAGGGCATGGGGATGCATGGGACGCTTTCGTCAAGCTGCGTCTTGTTGACATAAAACGGAGCGTTGGAAATTTTCAAGACGGACGGTTGCATCTCCAATTTGGACTCAGGCGTACTGTAATCGCGCCTGCCCTCTATACGGAAGAAAGAGTATCACGAACACCGTGAAGGAGCAGGATAGCTCGAACTAACATGACACATTAGTGAATTTCGCCTTCGCGGAACAGAGAAAACAGTTTGGATGACCTTGACACACTAGAAGCAGCGCAGGGGACTCTTCGTGCTGTACTGCCGGCAGTAAATGGGTCTATGCACGTCCAACTGGCATCCCTGTCGGCCGCAGCCGGATTTTACATATTCATGCTTTCCTCAGAGCAATAACAGTAATACGTACCCAATCTGGGCATCAATGCTACTGAACGATGACCCCATATCCTTGCAAATAGCAGCTGTTGTCTCCAACTACGTGATTCTCCCCACCAGGTCGCTGGAGGCGTTTGCTGTGTCCTGCTCTGCCGAACCGGTCAAACATCTCCCCCTAGCAGGTACAAAGGAAGAGCATAGATAAAGTAAAACAAAAACAGAATGCAGTACACGCTGCAACTCAAAAAACTATGCACGTGCGCAAATATCCATCTGTGCCAGCTATCATACAGCCTGCAACATGACATTACCCATGACAGCGCAGACAGGGTGCGTGGCAAGCTCTTGGCTACACCCATATTCCATACAACGATTATATTCAAACGTGCCTGGCAGCCGGTCAACGGTTTCCTCTAAAGTTGTAATAAAAAAAGAACTCAGCAAGTACGGTGTGCCATGTAAAACCGAATCTAAAACAGCGTTATCAACTGAACGGTTGGCACGAATCACGGCAGTGTTACTGTTATCCTCGAGCATGCAATTCGCAGCGCATACACTGTCCCACCGATTCACACGGGGGGTCTGCAGTTTCAGGATCCGTCGCGCAAAGCCACATACATATTCGCCAATTCCCCTTTTATGTGAATGCGAAAAACGAGATATGGTTAAAGCACATCGCACTCCCATTTGTTCTCACAGTGCAACCCCACATATGTTGATGGGTGTGTAGGCACGCATCCTTGGTTGGGACCATACATTCTGTAATGATATCAATACGTGAGTATAGCAAACGACCTTGCTTGCAAGGGGACACAGTCCTGCCAAAATAGGAAGCGATTGTGCGATACTGCTGCCGCACACGTGCGCACACGAACTGCAGAACCCCTCAATATAGCGTATTCATCTAGATTTGCGCTCTGCAAAAGCGTGCTACACTCTACCGGCAGACGCACATGATTTCAACCTGGGAAACCATGCTGCCATGCAGTAGGTTTCAAGCTTGGGCTTGGTACCAACGGCACGACATTGCAGCTTGCTTTACGGGTTGTCACTGTCGAATCGTGTTACGCCTAACCCCATTGCAAGCCAAATGGAAATTTGAACAGTTCGAGACATACAGCAAGCATAAACTACGTGCACATCGCAAGCCTGCTTCGCTTTTAACTATATTGATGTGCTCTGTGGAAGTTGCCATTCGATACCGGACACGAGAGAATAACACCAACAAATTCACCAATTGCGCTACCACGAACACATATCAGATTACCTAATGTCGTCAAACCAGAAACACCTGCCTGCCCTCAGGACCTTGCTCTGTTTTCTGCTATTCACTTGTTCAACATAGGACTACAGTTGAGCCCACATTTGCTGAAACGCCAGTCGTACTCACCCAGTTCGTGTTGGGCTTGCCGTTAAAGGCAGTGTGTCCTCCGGTATGTCTGTCTACAACATCACGTAGCCAGCTAAGCGCAAACATTACTCACCGTGCGATGAAGAATACAGCGTAGTCGTTGCTGCTCCCTCCAATGCATGGCACGGCATATGCACTGCCCCAAAACCTCCCTGGCATTTACCCCGCCAGCGCCCGTCACGGAGCGGAGACATCGATCTTAAGCAATGGCAAGGAAGAGCGCTACCAAAGCAAAGGAAGGCTTCCATGCAGCCGGCAGTGCACGGTCATACAACGGCATCCCTGAAATCTCGCATACGGCCTGTTGTTTAGCACTACCAACAACCACAGCATGCTCGTCGCTTTTAAGCGCATACATAGTACTAAAAGAGAGCGTACGTACGCATACATAGTACTAAAAGAGAGCGTACGTACGCATACATAGTACTAAAAGAGAGCGTACGTAACGCTGGAGAAGTCTTGGCTATACCCCACGGTGCGGCTAGGGAGGCTCACAAGCACATGGCATAGCTCAAGGAAGTTCAACTGCACGTAAAATGCCTTTCCGCTAAAATTCTGCATCTACTCCTTCCACTAAAAGAGAGCGTACGTACGCATACATAGTACTAAAAGAGAGCGTACGTACGCATACATAGTACTAAAAGAGAGCGTACGTAACGCTGGAGAAGTCTTGGCTATACCCCACGGTGCGGCTAGGGAGGCTCACAAGCACATGGCATAGCTCAAGGAAGTTCAACTGCACGTAAAATGCCTTTCCGCTAAAATTCTGCATCTACTCCTTCCGGCGCGCGGGTGGACTGCTTGGCGGGGCTGGTCAGCCAGGCCAAAGCTCTACCTATTCCACGTCAATGCGTCCGGTTAGATAGAGTTACATGCGAAACAGGATACTTGTGCGAAGACAAACGACAATCAGAACAAAGCAATTTAAGTGAGGACTGCAGACTGTTGCCCTGGTTCCCGTTCGACACTGAATCACACGCCAGGAAACACACGCCAGCAATGAGGGTTTGGCGTGTTCCCTCGCAACTCAATAATAGCCGAAGCAGCTACACGTTCCCCGACCACCGTGCAGACACGACAGTATTTGAAACACACGCCAGCAATGAGGGTTTGGCGTGTTCCCTCGCAACTCAATAATAGCCGAAGCAGCTACACGTTCCGCGACCGCCGTGCAGATACGACAGTATTTATGCAATTCACGAGGCCTCGCCGTCATCCGCGGCCTGCTACTCGCCTACTCATATCACCCGTACTACAACAACTATTATACACAGCTGTGATGGCAGACAAAAATACTCACCGTGTGACACATGTCACCGGCTAGTGGCTATCGCGTCCTGTCAATGTTTGTGCTGCGCATTGCTCGTCCCACTCATTCGCTGGCGTCGTCTGTAATGCCATACTCTATCTCGCCAACGCACACTACAGTAGCGATATACCCGCCACGAGTAGATGAACAGGTGCAGAAAAACGACTACACGACAAAACAAACATTCACGTCTATTCACACTGCAACGTTATATGCCTGCGCCACTGGAACTGTACATCCATGACCGCCATCTGCCAGCCTCAAACGTACACGCACACACACGTGTAGCAACATGACGTACTTGGTCATGGGGTATCAAATGGCCACAAACCGCTCCAGGTAATTTGTGGCTGGTATCCCAGCACTCTGGCAAACATTTATTTACGTACTCTCTGGACACGCAGCGCCACGCTACAACGCGAGACAACACCTAGCAAAACTGCTATCTCAACACACAGCACACAAACACACTGCATAGACCAACGAAAGTCAACTGCACGTAAAATGCATGTCCGCGAAAATTCCACTTCAACGCCTGCTGGCGGGCGGATCTACTTCTAGGCGGGGCTGGTCAACCAAGCCAAAGCCCAATGCCCACTGCGAATCGATGCGGCCAAGTGGACGGAGAGTTACAAAAGAAACATGATACTTCTGGGAAAACCAACGACA
>NW_013564154.1:0-7500 GCF_000499605.1 Eimeria maxima | reverse complement strand
GTAACGGATTGGATTCCTAAACAAACACAACCGCAGCCAAACCCTAAACCCTAAACCCTAGTCCCTAAACGCTAAACCCTCGGCAGTCTGAAGCTACCGAAGGTACCGCTGCTGTTGCTGTTGCTGCTGCTGCTGCTGCTGCACTAGACGTGCATGCCTGTGTAGCAGCACCTGTGCAATTTGCTGCGCCATCTCTGCATGCTTAATTAGCAGCAAAGGATCTTCGCGTAGCTTCCGTAGTCTGTCTTGCGTAGGCATCAGTACAGCCGAACTCTCTGCAGCAACAGCAGCAGCAACAACAACAGAAAGAGCAGCAAAGAGTAGCAGCAACAACAATTAGCAGCAGCAGCAGAACAGGGAGGAGAATCAACTTTGCCACACGCGACAAAAAAGGAACGAAAGCGTACACCAGCAGAAAAGCTGCAACGTGCATGCAGCAGCAGCAGCAGCAATAGCAGCAGCAGCATTACTTAGAGTAGATGCAGCAACTCTTTCTTCTAGGGATTCATCGGCCTTAGGAGCAGCATCAGGGATTGGCTTCCCTAAGAGAAATGCCTCCTGCATAAGAAAAGAAAAAAACAACACAACTGCTGCTGCTGCTGCTGCTGCTGTTGCTGTTGCTGCTGCTGTTGCTGTTGCTGCTGAGGCGGCGGCTTGTAAAGGAGGACGTACCCTCTCTCTTTCCTTAGCCTCTTGGCTGTTCTTAGGGTCTTCATAAAGCCACTCTAAGCCTGCAGCAGCAACTTGCGCTTGTGTCTTTGTTAGTAGACCTGCTTGCGCCTGCATGCATGCATGCAACAACAAATAAACTATAATCAATCCTGTTCCCCTACTGCTGTTACTGCTGCTGTTCTTGCTGCTGTTGCTGCTGCTGCTGCTGCTGCGGATACTTACTTGCAGCTGTCTCATCTCCAGATGAGCTCTTTGCCGCTGCAGCTCAGCAAGACGGCTGTGTTCCTCTGAGGAAAGCTTGCCATCTGCTTCTTGCTGCATTTGCTGCTGCGCTGTCTGATTGGCTGCTTCTACAGCCTTTCTTAGTTGAAAAGGCAACATGATGGCGATTAAAGAGAAGAAAACACGAAAGAAGAAAAGATTCCCTACAAATAGACATGCAACCCCCAGCTGCGGCGATATCTGAGGTGTACGTACACCTCAGCGGTCCGACGATGATCGACGTAAGCCGATGATATACCCGTCAGTTCAACTTGAACACGGAAAAATGGGGGAAACGCGAATCAAATATATTCCCCTTTTGCATTCATTGTTGTGAATTCTTGAAGGAAAGTAGAGAAAAGGACTAAATAAAGTTGAATTTTCCCTTTTTAATTGCGTCTTTTTACCTTTTTCTGCAGGTTACCAGGAAAGCTGAATCGATCAATATAAGAACTCAAGAACAACGGAGGGTGAGACCCTCACGCTACCTGCTTTCCCCGTTTCAACGCGAATTCGTCAAGAATAGTAAAAATAAAATACAAAGAAATACAAAAAAACAAAAGTTTCAGCATTTTTATGCATCAATTGGCCCATTACACATTGCATGCAGCCCTGTTGCCTCCCTCACTAATGCTTACCTACCGGCTACTTTCCTGTATAACGGACCTAGAAACAACTGATTTAAATTGAGTTTATCTAATTATTCATTAGTCTTAATTTTCTTTTCATTGAATAAGGTCATTTATCGCCAAATTCATGACGACAACGAGAAATAAGTCCTGCACGCAGACCCCCGTGACAACAGAAGTTGTAACTTCCTCGTAAACAATATCTTATATAAACCAAATGTGTGGTGGTAGTTCTTCTGCATCTGCAGGTGCGCCTGACGAAGAAGAAGGGGATTGCTCATCCCCTTCTTTGGCACCAACAGCTTCTTCCGCCCCCCTAAGTACTTCTGCTGCTGCTTCACCAGCAGCAACAACTACTGCACCAGCAGCCGCAGAAGCAGCAATGCATGCAGATGCAGCAGCAGCATCTGAAGAATGTACAGCAGAAAGTCTTGAAGAATTATGGAGGATTCAACTGCATGCAAATGCTGAGGCAGAAAAAGAAGACGATCTCTACTCTCTCGATGCATGCGACGCATCGGGTGGCTTCTGTTTAGAACCCGATGAACAGCAGCAGGAGCAGCAGCAGGAGAAGCAGCAGGAGCAGCAGCAGGAGCAGCAGCAGGAGAGTGACGTGGAAATACAGCTTTGCCAGGGAGAAAAAGAATCCCCTGGTGCAGTTAGTGGCTCTGTTGCTGCCTCTGAGCCGAGCCCGCAGCAGCAGCAGCAGCAACAGCAACAGCAACAGCAGCAGCAGCTATTAGACCAACAGCAGCAGCAGGAGAATGGTGGTGCTGCTGAAGCAGCAGCAACAGGAAACAGCGACCTTGCTGCCATATTAGATGACGACTCTCTATTTACATGCGATGTACCGAACAGCAGATCTGCTGCTGCTGCTCCTCCTGCTGCTGCAGCTGCAGCTGCTACTGCTGCTGCTGCAGTTGATGGTTGTAATTACAGTTCTTTATTAACAGGTCGTCGTAAGGGTATAGGAGGAGCAGCAGGAGGAGGTTCTGCTGCTGCTGCTGCTGATGATGATGATGGTTTGCCTGTATGGTGTTCGCAGCAGCAAGCAGCAGCAAGATATTGTTTATCTGAGCAACTACTACGTGAGGAAGCAGCAGCAGGAAGAATAAAAGTAAGAGAAAAAATAAATCCTCATGGTGTATATTATAGACCTATGCGCTTATATTTAATTAAAGAAATAAAACAATTAGCTATTAATATATATGGATCTATTGATGCTATTGAACAAGAAAAAGAAAAAAGAATTGAAGATAAATGGATACGAAAAAAAAAAAGAAATTGTCTTTCTTCTTCTTCTTCTTCTTCTTCTTCTGCTGCTGCTGCTGCTGGTGCTGGTGCTGGTTGTGATGCAGCAATAGCAACAGATACAGCAGCAGCAGCAACAGGAATAAAGAAAAAAACAAAAAAATGTACATCTAATGATATAACTAGTACTACTAATATAACAAATAGACAACTTGCTGCTCAACCTGTACTACCAGCTGTAGCCACAGAAGTACAATGGGAAGAAATATAATATATTCATATTCAAATATATTTCTGCTGCAGCTGCTGCAGCAGTTGCTGCTGCTACTGCAGAAACAGCAGCAAATGTCCGTATCGATGAGGATACACAGGATGTAGGGAAGGTGAGGAAATATTTATCTTTCTTTCTTGTTGTTTTAATTTGACTTTTTAGTATTCACTAGTCCATATGTACCCCTATATGTATAAGGAAGAAATTGCATGCACAGGATGCATGCATGCACTCCTTTATTGAGTTTTCCTCTTTAATAAAGGTATGTTTCCTCATTAGTAAAGGAGTATTTCTTTTTTAGGTTTACTGATTTAATGCAGTCTGCACTACAGATTGTTTTCTTCTGTTGAGGTGTACGTACACCTCAACAGTACAGGCGGGAGTAGACGAAGGAGATGATCCTCCTCGTCTTCCCTTTGAATGAACTTAAAATAAAAAACATTTTTTAATGTATTTAAATTATATTTGTTTTTTCTAATTAATTCATAGAAAAAATAATGAAGAACTTTGTTTCCTTCTCCTAGATCACATGCATACATACATCATCTTTACACCCTGAGGTGTATATGCAGGTCGATACGAAGAATGCCTGCACAAGGATCAGTTGTTAAGAACATTTTACTTCTTCTTCTTTAGGTTTGATGAATTAGATCAATTATAATTTATTTTATTCAAAATGTTTTAATTCAAACTTTCCTTTTTATTATAGCTTTCCTCATAAACACCGGAGGATCGGGGTGTTAGTGTTGATGATTGTTGTTGCGGCTGTTTCTGTGATGTGTGTATGCGTGTGCGCGCTTCTCTATGAATTATTCGTTAATTTTTGATTACTGTTCTGCTTTTTAAATGTAAAATATCTTTATTATTTATATGCATGCATTTATTATTCTTTTTTTGTATAGCAGCAGCAGTAAGCTGCTGCACAACACCGTTGCCGTCGACGTCGGCAGCAGCAGCAGCAGCAGCAGCAGCCGCTGATCTCGAGTCAATGGGAGATTGAGTCGCATAAGGGGCCCTGTTCTTTCTTTGTAGTAAGTTTACGTTATTTTATTTGTTGTTTGTTGATTTATATATTCATTTTTAGGGTTTATTCAATGTATCATGCATGCATGCGAAAGAAGAACTTCTTCAACAGATCAGCAGCAGCAGCAACAACAGCAGCAGCAGCAGCAACAACAACAACAACGAAGAGGAGCAGCAATAAACAGGATTCTTCTATAGATGTTGAATTGACGTCTTTTTCTTCTTTTTCTTATTCTTTATTGCCTGATGTTATAACATCTTATTGCCAACTACTCCTCTCTGTATGACCAATTACTCCTTATTTATCCCTCTATATAACATACAACTAATATATAAACAAAAGAAAGAAATAAAAAAAAGAAAGAAAACAAATAAAGAAATAAACAAAGGATTAAATAAATACAAATAAAGTATAAAGAAGAAAAGAAGGCAGCAAAACAAAGAACCAATCAAACAAAAGAACAAAGTATATAAACAAGGAGATAAACAAACAAACAAAATAAATAAACTAAATAAATAAGTAAATAAATAAATAAATAAATAAAGAAGAGAGGATGGAGGAGAATATAAATTGTGGTTGTTTATCTCTTCATCATTTTTGTGTTTGTAGAGAAAATGACGGAGATGATTCATCTATAGAGGCAGCAATAGCTGCATGCAGAGCAGCAGCACATAGAGCAGCAGCAGCAGCAGAAGGAAGAAGAGAGAAGAAGACATTATCATGTGCAGGAATACAATGTGATTTATTAATAGATAATAAAGAAAAAGAAGAAGAAAAAATAATAATAGATAAAAAAGAAGAAATAAATAATAATAAAGAAAAAGAAACAATAAAAGGAGAATTAAATATACAAGGAAATATTCTTCTTGCTAATGATTGGGATCTTATTGATGATGATGTACGTTTCTATCATTATCCTCTTCTTAATCTTAATTGTTGTGGTACTCATCAACATAGACAGCAGCAGCAGCAGCAGCAAATGCAGCAAATGCAGCAGCAGCAGCAAATGATTATGATGCAGCAGCAGCAGCAGCAGCAGCAGCACAATCTACATCCACATATTTATAGAAATAGAATACCTAGAAGGTTATTAAAGAAAGGAGGGAGACATCAGCAGCAGCAGCAACAGCAACAGCAGCAACAGCAACAGCAGCAGCAGCAGCAGAAATTGTTGCAGCAGCAGAGACATAAATTAATGTTACAACGTATACCTAAACATAGAGAAGCATTTCCTGTATTAAACAAAGAAATAAATAATGAGGTGTATATACACCTCAATAATAGAGTAAGACAAACTTATGATCATGCACATTCATTACCTCTACATAAAGATGATAGTTATCTTAGGCTGCATGCAAGGATACCGCACCATCAGCGACAGCAGCAGCAGCAGCAACAGCAGCAGCAGCAGCAACAAGGGCAGGGGTGTGGAGCAGCAGTAAGAGGAGGAGGAGGAGGAGGAGGAGGAGGAAATAAGAAATATCCTATGAAGGGTTGCTGCTCTGCATCAGCATTTATTCAGGGACCTCTATGTGCATGCACACGTATTGCACCTAAACCTTCTTGCTGCAGCAGCGGATGCTGCAGCAGCAGCAGCAACAGCAACAGCAGCAGCAGCAGTAGCAGTAGCAGCTGTAGTGGTAGTGGGAGCTGCTGCTCTTCTTCATCTCCTCCTCAGCCTCCTCTATGGAGTGTACGTACACCACATATTCTACCTCCAAACCCTACAACAGCAGCAGCAACAGGTGCAACAGCAGCAACAGCAGCAGCAACAGCAGCAGCAACAGCAGCAGCAGCAGGTAATATCTATCCAGCATATCAATACCATCATCATCATCCTCTTTATTATCCAACAGCAGCAACAGCAGCAACAGCAGCAGCAGCACCTCAGCAGCATATGCATGCACCTGTTTATGGGGCTGTACCTATGGCTATGCCACAGATGGGGGCCCCCAATGCTACCCCTGTAGGGTGGGTACCAATGGGGGCCCCCATGGGGGCCCCCATGGGGGCCCCTATGGGGGCCCCTATGGGGGCCCCTATGGGGGCCCCTTATGGGGGTGGAGGAGGAATGATTAGCTTTCCTTTGCCTCCCTTACAATGTGGAGATATTTTTTAAGTTCTTCCCTTCCTTACTCGTTGCTGCTGCAGCAGCAGCAACGACACAAGCAGCAGCAGCAGCTGCAGCAGGAGCAGCAGCTGCTGCTGCTGCTGTGCATTTGTTACGCCTCCTTCGTAGTGCACGTAGTAGAGGTGTTACAAATAAACATTTTATCCGCTAAACCCTAAACCCTAAACCCTTATTTTTTGTCTCTAATTTGCAAACCCTAAACACTCAGATTTTATATCATACAGTCTAAACAGCAAACCCTCAGACTGATTCCCTAAACCCTAAACCCTACTAAACCCTAAACCCTAATTCAAGTACTAGTTAACGGTATATTACTCGGGTGCTTCTTCCCTAAACCCTCGTGTCTAATAAGAGGGTTTATTGTTTTTGTGCTGTAATAAAGTAGAAGAAAAGAGAAAACACTAAACGCTAACCCTAAACCCTAAACCCTAAACCCTAAACCCTCAGACACAATAGGAGTAACATCTCCCCTTTTCTTCTTTGAACCCGTGGGGATGTTAAGGAAGGAGAAAAGTTAATTTTTTGTTTATTTTATTTATTTAATTAATTAAATTAATATAATTTAAATAAATAATTAAATAAACATTAAATAAATACAATAAATAAATTTATTTATAAGAAAAGACATTTGTTATCCTTAATTGGGGTGTACGTACACCTCAACAGGATAATGGTGATCTGCTTTCTCTCTCTATTAATAAGGAAAAAGGTGAATAAATAACTGTTTTGTATAAAATTACCTTTATTTATTATTTATTAATTAATATTTATCAATTTATTCAATAAAAAGAATTAATTAATTATTTATAAATATAATTATTTCCTTATATAGACATACAATATTTATATATGTATATCCTATCCCTGTGTGTGTGCAGCTGTGTACTATAAAAATGTTTATATGCATTGTATATTTGCGTGCTTTTTGTATGAAATAAAATAAAATGAATTAAATAAATAAATAAATATAAAAAGTGCATTCTTTAATGGATATTTAGGTGTACAGAAGCGAGAGAATAATACGTAATTAATTACACAGTGCTTCTGCGGTGTATGTGCAGCTACTGCGCCTGTTTACGACCTCTATATGTATATTGGGTCTAATTGTATGTCTTTATATGTTTTTTTCTTTTATTTATAAATAAAAAGATAAAAAACATTGAAAAAAGGATATTTTTAATAAAAAAATAATTATTTTTTATGTATTTATTGTTAAGAAATGGATATAAATACCGTTGCCCCCCCCACCCACCCACCATGG
>NW_013564153.1:0-11977 GCF_000499605.1 Eimeria maxima | reverse complement strand
TATATATATATATATATATATATATATATATATATATATATGCTGCATATCTATAATATCCGCATAGATGATGATGTATTTATACATACGCAGGAAGTGTCACACGGAATGAGATCGTCGCACCTTTTTGTGGTTAGCATCGCCGTAGCAAATCTGAGGAGTAGTTCGTTGATCTGCACCTCTTCTGCTGCAAACATAAGAGGCCCCATGAGCTCCTGCCGCACTCCTGCTGCTGTTGCTGCAAGCGCCGCCGCAGCAGCACCAACTAACGCGATAGGGTACCGCAGCCCCCAGCAGCACAGCACAGGGAAACTGCCGCAGACTGCCTGCGCTTCTTCGCCCTCCACGCTCAAGAATGCGCGGGCAGCAGTAGCTGCTAAGGCTTGCTGAAGCAGCTTTTCCATCAAGGGCCAATCTCCGCGATCCAGAAGCAGCAGTTGCAAAACCAGCATTGCACATGCCCTCAGCTGTTGCTGGACAACTTTACCCAGACATGGGCTCTGAGCACCACACCAGCACAAGTAGCAGCCTCGGACTTCCAATGACTCACAAACGCACCGTAAACAACGCGAACGACGAGGTGCATTGAAAAGTGCACGATCATAGGTGGTGGTCTATCCGCAGAACGGCTCAGCAGAGTTCAGAGAGCAGAATTCAGCACCAAGAGCCACGTCAAACCGGCAAACGCAGCAGTAGCCCTTCCGCAACATCAGCTGCCAGTGGAAGACAGAGGCAGGAAGCAAGCGGCAACAGCAACAAGGCAGCATCCGCCAAAATACCTGAGCCAATCGGGCCTCCACAGAGGAATATAAAAGCGGCAAGAGAGAACCGGCTATCTGTCGTGTTTGGGGAGGCGCCAGCGGAGCTGCCCCTACAGCGGTGCACAGGGCAGCTGACTCTAGCAGACAGAGCAGCAGCAGTGGCCGTTGCGGCTCGGCCACTTTCAGGCGCACGTCGGCTATCGCTGGTATGAGTTCGAACAACAGCGCAACCTGCAGCAGCAGCGGCAAAATGCAAAATAACGAGCAGCGCGCTGAGAATCCCCAGTGGTTCTTCGCTCCCTCCCCGTCGTGGGCCCTTGGCTCTCGCTAAATTCAGCAGTACCACAACGCCCGAATCACAGGGCATGTGCATCCCTTGTGGATGCTGTTGGCAGCTTGACTGCGTTCAGTTGGAGTTAGCAGGCCACGCAACTTTCGAGAACACATAAGTGTCTCTGAAACGTAAAAACAAGATGACGAAATGGGACGGACCTCGTCTTGCGAATGGCGCAGTGGGTCCGTCGCTCTGAGGACTCCAACGAGCATACGAAAGCCACAGCGTTGCAGCGCCCCCGATGGCTCTGTAGCGGCTGCCCAGAACAGAGAGACATACAGTGGCAGAAAACCACGTGCATACGTGCTGCATTGAAACAGACTCTTGCAAAGGAAGCACACAAGCGGGGACGGGGCAGGGGACCGGAAAAAGAGGCAGAGAGGGTATTCGAAACATATGCGGGAAAATCTTTTTACACGGAAAAGAATGAGAGGGGAAAAGAAGATTCCGCTGTTGCACAGGCAGAGAAACAAGGGGCAGGCACTGGGAGAGCACAAATGCATATACTTGCCAGACACAGCTGAACAGATATACAACTATGAAATTAGCTCTCCGTCTTCTCACCCATCTTGCTTCGGCCGGATATGCATTCTGGGACCAAAGGCCCACGAAATTTACACCCACGAAAGGGCGACATCACATCCATACACACGCCAAAATGACACAGACAAGAGATACGGGGGGGCAGAAAGATGAAGCAAGGAGCAACAGGGGCATGTAAGATATAACCAATGCCACAAGAGTGGACGACGGAAGCGAAATATTAGGAACCCCTCACCATCTGGATCAGGGCCAGCGCCAACTGCCCATCCGAAAGCCTGATGCACACCCGCATACGGCACAAACCACAAACCTGTGACCCTGAGGCTGAACCCCTACCGTCGCCTTGGATCCCTTAACTGCACAGGCAGACGGTTGCAGGGTCGGTAAGCATTTACAGAGATGCAGCCGGTTCAGTAGGTAGCTCCCGGAGGCTGCACCTCTCAACTAAACTGCCTGCAGTCACCATCCTAACCAACAACTTCCGAAGCAGGAACTCCATCTGTGTGAGAAAATGCTGCCTAGACAGTAGGAGCAACAGTAGCAGGTACAAGTAAAGCAGCAGAAGCAATAGGCAGCACCTGAAGAGCTGCGGCTAAAAGCCCCATGGGCAAGGTTGGTACGGGCAGCATCCCTGGTGGAAGATGTAGAGACACTTCTGGCCGTCCTATCAACAACGCGCCGTGCAAAAACGTTAGCAACTGCAGCTGTAGTCCCTCATTGTTCCCGTATGCTCTGAACTGATGAAGCAGCTGTTCGTACACCTGCGACCACCGGAGGGTGCTCCTGTTGCTGCCGTTGCTGGTGCTGGTGTTGCTGCTGCTTTGCACAACGATGCTGCGCAGGTATGCCAGGTCGCCGTAGTTTGGCAGGTCAGAAAAATCGAAGAAAGTATCCTGCAGAGGTTGCTCCTGTTGCTCCTCGCGGCAGCATGACTGCAGAAGCAGCAGCACCTTCAACAGCCTGCTGCTCCAGAGGTTGCGATGACTCTAAAGCCAACACAAGACGCAGCCACATATTCTGACCGCAGTTATCGCGGTTGCCCTGACGATTCCTACAGCTCCTCGTGCAAGGGCAACCGCAGCACCTACAATTGCACCTGTGGAATTCGTACGCTGCTTTCAGCAGCAAAACCAGCAGCAGTCTCGGCGGCTGATTGTGCTGACCTGGGCTAGAAGTAGCAGGAAGGGCCTCTGCAGCTCCCTATATGGGAGTTTTATCTGCTCCAGCTGTCCCTGATCCTGCTCCAGCAGCTCCTGCTGCTCGGAGCTGCGGTTAATCATTGCTTTGACGACGCTCAGTGCCCCCACTTGCACGCAGTTTGTAATGGCTTGGAAGAGCGGAGCTCTGAGGGCGGTTTCCACAAGGGTTTCGGTCTCTTGCAACCGTACTAACACCTGTTCCAGCTGACTCTGTTGATGCTGCTGCTGTAGAAGCAATTTCTGCTGCTGCAAGGCAGCGTGACGGTTAACGAGCACCTTCACAAGAGGCTGTGATATAAGCAACTCTTCAACCAAGCCCGACAGGATGTCGCGGAAATCTGATGGAAACGCCACAGAGTGTATCTGCAGCAGTAACTTCAGCACAGCGCAACACCGCGCAGCAACCACAGCAAGGGAGGCTGCCGCTTGCTGATTCTTGTTCGCTGCCGCTGCCGCCGCTGCGGTAGCAAACGGACCCGTGGCGATAAGCCACCGTAATAGGCGCGACAGATTACTGAATTGCTGCACTAGTTGCTGCAGCAGCTGCTTAGAGTCATAGGGTGCAGCGCCCTCGGCCCCAAGTACATGAACTGCCACCTGCCGCCGCTGTTCGAGTTGCCGCAGCTGTCCAGGCTGCTGTTCCTGCTGATCCTGTTCAAAAATACCTGCACGAAGGGCTCCTTGTAGCGACGCAGCCAAGACAGCTAAGAGCCCGTCAGTCTCCTGGACTTGGACTAGGTAAGTGGAACTCGACGAAGCAGCAGCTGCTGCTGCAGCTGCTACTGCAGCCCCCGTTAGATCTGCTGCGTCGGCTGCTGGTGGCGCTGCAAGCTTCTCCAGAGAGGCGCTCGCTGCGAAAAAGGTACGCAGCAGAAACGTCGGCCCTAGCAACCCCTGCGCCAGCCAGTCTTCCAACAGCTCCACCGCAGCGTCGCGTAGTGGCCGCGCCCCTTCTTCAACGCAACCAAGGCCCCCGTATAGCTCCTCAGGCCTCGACAGGAATTCGAGGGACTGCAAATGACAGGGACAACCGCCAAACAAGGTGGACAACACAACACCAGAGGAAGGTCCAAAAATACCAAAGACTAGATAAAGGTGTAACACTAGAGGAGACCAACATAGCGGCCTGCAACCTAGACGAAATTCCAACGTGAGCGGTTGGTGCACGTGCTTCTGCCGTGGTACAAATGTAAAGCGGCTTCAGTGGACGGGCGAAGCTTGTCCCATGCTTTATACACGCCAAGTAGAAGCAGATATTACTCCCGCATCTTCGGGGGCGTTACGGGAGGGGACCGTATAGCCAGCAGCGCTTGCATCACCAACAGGGTTCTTACCTCGGTGACGCTTGCCCTAAATACAGCCGGAGCGATATCCTGCATAAGGCTCTGCAGGCCCCCAACTGACGCAAAGAAAGTGCGGAGATCTTCAGATACTTGTGTTCTGAGAAGTCTTGCTTTTTCGTGCTCTGGCGCTGCGGCTGCTGCTGCTGCTGCCCGCGGGCCCTCCACCACCTCGGCTTGCCCACCGCCGGTGTCCAGCAGGAAGCCCATGCACCCTCGCACAGCACTCGCAATCAACTCAAGAGGAAGAGAGAGCATCGGCGAGTCTATTTCGAGCTCTCCAGTGCTGCGGTGGCTGAAGAGCTGCAGCAGCATCACATGCACGCAACAGCAGTACCACTTGCACGGGATAACCCAACCGAGCAGCAACCAAACTATCAGCAACAGCAGCTACTATGGGCGCGAAAGCTTCGACAGCAGCAGAAATAAAACGGCAGCAGCAGAAACAGCTGACCTTATTTTGCTGGACGGCAGCTAGCAACAGCTTCGAAATAGAACCCGATCCCATCTTTGCGAAAGTCCAGGGTTGACGGTCCGCCACCTCAGCGAAACCTACGACATTAGCAATAGTAGAAGCATCAGCAGCACCATTAGCACCTGGCAAGACGATTCGCAAAGGGTGAAAGGCGGGCCGATTAATAGTATTAAAGGCCCCGAGAGTGGCAGCACCACCACCCACCCCTGCAACTTTTCTTAGAGCTGCTGCCTCGCTGTTCCTACATGTGTTGTTACTGTTGGTGTTTTTCCTTGCCTCTAAGAAGAACTTTGAAAAGCTTAAATACAGCCCTCCCTGAATAGAAAATCCCACTTCTCGACAACTGCTGCTGCTGCAGCAACAACAGCAGCAGCTCGTGGAGTTGCTGTAGGGCCGGTAAGTCTCCCACATCGTGTGAGGCGCTACCAGCCCTGGCCTCGCACAATAGCAGAGCGCTCGCCATGTGGGCTAACAGCTGCAGCAGCACGCAGAACCCCACCAGCAGCGGCAGCAGGGCTAGAGCGCACATGTACCGCAAGCAGCAGTGGCGGTAGGGTTCCCACACAAGGAGGGTTGTTGGCGAAGGTCTCACCGTTGCCATGTCTTCCCAGGTGTCGCAATGTGCGAAAATTTCGCGCTGCATGCGTTCAACTTGCTCCTTAAGCCATTGGATCTCCTGCTGTCGGTTCTGTTGTTGCTGCGGTTGTTGCTGCTGCTGCTGTTGTTGCTGTTGCTGCTGCTGTTGCTGCTGCGGATATGGAAGCGGCGGCGCGTGGTCCCCATCACGATTGTACTCCAAATGCTTGTCCAGTCGCTGCTGCAGCTGCTGCTGATCCCTTAGAAGCTGGACATTAGCTCTGACGAGCGGCAACAGGCGGCCCGCAAGAGCTGCCACGAGCTGACTAAGGAAAGGCAGCAGCGCCCTGCAGACGGCTACGAACAAGTGCCCCCCGCCGATCCTTACAGTCACCAGCTCCTGCAGAAGCAGCAACAGCAGAAGCAGCAACAAACGTAGCAGAAGGACAGGTACCAACTGAAGCAGGGTGTTGGCAGTAGGTAAAATGATGCAGAGGAGTTTGCTGCGATAAAGGAGAGAGCAGAGACAACAGCCTACGTGAAACGGCGAGAAGACAGAGGAGACAGCGGAAGAGACAGAGGGACATGAGAAGACAAAAAGTAATTCACAAGTTTATCCAGACTCATGCCCTAGCAATCTTAGCGGGCTATGGGGAAGGGAGAGGAACATGTAGAGAAACTGCAGGCAGGGGCGGCAAAAGCCTCCGTGCCAGGCATTTCCTGCTGCGCCATGGTCACCTTCAAGATTTGCTTGAGAAGGTACGCGTACAGCGCAGTGTCTGTATCATCTCGTTGTGCTGCTCTCAGCAGTCGCACAATCGTTGTCTCGAGCAGCAGCATCAGCAGGGCTCCATCCGTTGCTACTACCTCGCGCACCGTCTGCTGCACCTGCAGCGGCCGCATCCCGCAGCCAAGAGGCAAGACGCTCCCCCAGGAAGAGCTGCAGCTGCTATAGCTGTCCAACATTTGCTGCACTGCCTGCTGCGACAGCACTTGTTGTAGTCTTGCTGTCGTTGCAATCGTTGTTGCTGTCGTTGCTGCAGCCCTAGCCAGGCGCCGCAGTAGTGCCACGTACACCTTCAACATTCGTGAACAGCGGGGAGCGCCCACTACTTTGTACAGGCATGCCAACAGCGCCTGGACGAATGCCAGTTCTCCCCTTAGCGCCTCATCAGCAGTATCGGAGCCTCTTGCCTGGAGTAGCGCGCCGCAAATACAGACAAACCAAAAAGCAAACAGCCCACAATCATGCAAACGAAACGAAATACGGGAGCACCTGTGAAGTGCTTTACAAGGCTACGAATTAAGCTTATGAACAGCCTTTGCCTCTGCAGTCTGTTGCTGCCTCTTCGTCTGACTCTATGCCTGTGGCCTCTGTAACCTCCGCAATGCAGACTTCTGCACGTCTCTGTTGCTGTTGCACCTGCTGCGTCTCACCGTGGATCTGCTCTGTAGTGCTCCCTTAAGCAGAACCAGCGCAGCAAATGGCGCTTCCGGGTCGTTGGGTACTGGCGGTTGCAGGTTCCCAGTGAGCTGCACCAGCTGGTCTGCTGCCGCTGCTGCTCCCTTGGCGGAAACTGCTGCTGCTGCGGCTGCCGTCGCTGTACAGCGCAAGTAGCTCTGCAGCAGCAGTGTGAGGTAGCCTGGGGACCCCTGAAACGCCATCAAGGACATCTCAGCCTGCGGACGCTGCGACGGCGATGCGGTGTCAGTGCACAGAAGCATGATACAACTGATCGCGAATTCCTGAGTTTTTGGGTCCCCTAATGAAGGGCTGGCGTCGGTATGTGCTGCTGGTGTATCTCCACCTGATGCCATGGAAGCAGAAAGTGCTGCATTATGCGCTTCAGAAAGGACAGCCAATTGCTGTTGGCAAGCCTCTATCGACTCCAGCAAATAGTACAGCTCAAGCTGCCAAGCTTCAGCATTTGGGTCTGGGCCAGATACAACCTGCTGCTGTTGCTGCTGTTGTTGCTGCTGCTGCCTTCGAGCAGCATCTCCTTGGAAGCCATTCTCTTCCATCTCGGTCGCCTAGTGGACAGTAGTGCTCAGGGGTTAACACAGAGCTGAAAGGAGTTGCCAGTCCGCTCCAGCAACACGACGGTGCCTGGGTGCGAAACACCTGATGGTGTACTACGGATGCTCTTGGGAAAGGCGGGGACTGTGGGGGCCTCCGCTCCTGTGCCTCCGGGGCCCCCGTCCTCCGCCCTTCCCTCCTCGTTGCTTTTGCCTTTCTTGCCTCCTGAAATTGAATTCACTGCATGTTGCTCCTCAACCCCCGAGAGTGTCCCTGGGACTCCCTCAACAAAAAACAGGAAAACAGATGCGGACAAGAGGTAATGCTGTTTTCGTGGGGGCCAGGCAGTGGGAAAGAAAGGTAAATAGGATGCGACAAAAGACACACTTCAATAAATTCTACAGGAACACCGATACAAATTAGGGAAAGAAGGCTAAGGCTCTAAGACTCCTCCGTGGACTCTGGGGCTCTGCTATTACGCGCATGCACGAAAACGATTGCTTAGCGGGCCAGCAGCGTTCACCAGTGCCTCGAATATGAAAAACAAGCTTTACTTTAAGAAAAAGCTCTTTATATGTGGCGGTAGTGGAGTGTGTTGCTGCTAGTCAGGGAACACAAACAGGCTGCTCGACGGGTGCTCGACGACATGCGCTGGAGTTCAGTAACTACGTTTAAGTCGATGACCAATTACCTACCGCTTCAAACAAACTGCAGGTACCTCAGAAGTGTGTGTGAATATGAATTTTACGTAGCGACCTTTCCGTTGTGGGTGCCATGTACTTGTATATCGGTGTAAACCCGGTGCTCTTGGGCGAAGGACGTGTAACAAGGGACCTCCGTCTCATCCGAGGGCTATAATAAGCGTCAATGGAGCACAATACTGTACATGAGTTACTTATAAGCAGATGAACACATCCAACCGTCCCGTGAATCCCTGAAAGCACCACCTATAGCCAATGGACCTGTGTGCGGGGAGGCTGCAGCATTGTCTTGTGTGTGTTGTGTATGCTGGCAAGTCTGCCTCCGTGCAGTGGATGCAAGAATCCTTACCCTGCATTTACCCTTGCAGAAGTTCTTAACAACTGCCTACGGGATCTGCACACAACAAGCAAGGAGGCTTAGTTGTCCTTGCATCCTAGCCTACCTTGCATCCTGCCGAGCACAGTGATGCGTTGTAACTCGTGGAAGCCGGCATCCTATCCCGCAGGTCCGGTGCTTTAGCAGAGAAGATCAGCATCCTGGAGATTGATGGAGGAATTCAGCAGCTTTGTAGGGACTCTTGCATATTTGGTTCAACTGCGAATCACAATAGGCCTCGGACATGATACAGAACCCGCGCTACACTTGAGACATCGGAAGGTTCACAAGGTGCAGATGGGAACGGCGAACGCCACCCGCACCGTAGGGCAAGCCGTTGCACAACCTGGAGTAGTATCGAGAGTCGTTAATTCACAGCCGGTAGTAGTAACTGAAGGTCCTTAGAAAACTATGATGTATACGGAATAACTCTCTTCAAACTCTTCCCACATCTTGGTCAAATATCAGACTTTTTCTTCCATTTCACAGCGATAATTGCTCAGGATCCGTACCTCTGTTGGGGGGGAACAACCGTCGGAAGCTGCGTCGTGTTGGATAAAGCTCAATATCTACAATTTCTGCACCTTCTGCAACGAAGAGTGTCATTATATCAAACCAAATTCATGGAGAATGCCTTTACCTTTGCCTGTCGTCCATACATGACGGTCGCGGAGATGCGAAGACAGCGGAGGTGTTTCGTGCCTTTCCAGAGCTGTATTATCGGTTCCAGAAAACACCGAAGGAAGTACAATTGCTATTTAGAATTGGAGGCACACGAATGGTGACTGTGTCTGTGCGGGGGTGCTGCTTCTCTGGAGCACACCCGGATTGAGGACTCTGGCTGGTACGTGCTGCGATGCTCGTTCATCCCTAGGTCGTAGGGGAACAGGCTCTGACAAGGTGAGGAGATCTTAAACGAGGAAAGTTATTGACATTGTGTTACTATCGAGAAGTATGAGTATGTCGGAGCTTCTGCACCTATTGATCCTTATGGGGATATTCCGAAGAGAAATCGGGAGCCTTCTGGGCAGCGGAAAGGGAACAAAAAGGTGAAGGAGTTGGTTATGAAAAGATGATTGAATTCTGATGGATCAAAGAGAGATCAGAGACGATCTCCAAACCTACCACCGTAGAAGACAAGGAAAGGCATGTATTTGGAAACGATCCGGATATTAGGCATACTTATGGATGGGTTACGAAGACCAGCCTAGCCCAGGGAGAAAGAAAATGCAGAATGCGCCAGCAGCCGGGGAAGCCGGCACTCAGAAGGCCGGAAAGACGTATGGAGCGGTGAAGCAGCTTCTTTTACAACAAGCAATGTCACAAAATTACATTTTGCAGACGTATGCCAGAATCGAGTGACTTGGAGAAGCAAAGCTTCGCGAAGCCCCGCCAGGCCAATAAACAAAGCAATCAGGGAAACGCGGGGGCCCCTACGCAACCTCCTGAACATTCATGGGGCTTAAAAATGGCTTCAGCTCCACCCTCAGGTGAAGCTGATGCTGATGACGCACATTCATAAATGGATCATACTACCATCATTGAGGACTGTTACATCGGACCAGTTCATCACAAGTTAACCCTAGACAAGCAGGCGATGACAGAGCATAGGGCGCAGATGCACCGTCTGGCACCTTCTCAGGATGTATGCAGAGAAACGAGGCGAGAGTGCACCTGTCAGCGTTTCCGCCGGGTTTTGCTTTTTCTTGGGTTAGAGTAGTGGATGAAATGTCCCAAAGAAAATAGGGCAAAAAGGTTTAAGCGCAGTGAAGAGGAGCTGCGGGTGACGACGGAGGAACTCACGCACCCGTCTTGAGAGTCGTGCGAAAACCGTGGTTTTGGGGATTCGATCCAGCTGAGGCCAGAGTAACAGCAAGAGTGAGCACAAGTGGAGGAGGATCTCTCAGCTATGCTAACTAACAATGAGCTTCAGCGGGGTTGCCCACCTATTGAAACTCAGTGCACTGCATCACCCTCTTCCCTGGTAGAGTGCCAAGCTTTGTTCCAAGGTATCCGCGATCCCCACATCTTCAAAAGGAAGTCCAACGGCAGGCAAACGAACCACTGTGAAAAGGCAAAATCTAATCGTCAGTTAGCGCATTTGTGAAATCCTCAACGATGACGAAGAAAAACGCCGGAAGGTGACATAAATGTGTCGACTTCAAACCTCCCAATACGCTGAAACGGAAGTTCAGGGTGCAGCGAATCGACACACTGCTTGATTGTTTCCAGGTTTCACCAGTATACTTATCATCTGACTTCGCTTGCTTATTCTTGCAGATTTTGCCCTTCCCCGTGATAGGCACAAGGGTGCGTTCCAAACCCGCAGCCTCAAGTCGAAGTACATACCCCTGGGACGCATGAATACACCTGCAGAACTCCAGCGGCGAGTCTGTGACAATTAGTTGGGTCCCACTAATGGAGCGTCAATGTCCATTTACTTGGATCCATTTACTTGGATGACAAGATTGGGTTCAGTTGGAACCTACAGTACCTAGGTTGTGTTCCGCACCTGCAGGACAACCAAGCGGTACTACCAAGTGTTGCCCGAGTCATACATACTATATACGGATCACCGCTTGTGCAGTGAAGCCGAAACGACTAAGGGAATAGGTCTAGTCTCCTGAGCTCATGGACACGGAGGCCGAAGCTGAAGCTGCGGGAGAGGAGGCGGTCCAAGATGAGTTGCAACGTGCCCTGCCGCAACTGGTTCTACTACACATATCCACAAGTAATCACAACTACGCCTTCTTACCTGCATGCGCTAACACTGTAGACAATTGTTTAACGCGCATGGTATGGTTAAGGGCAGGTTACCTACTTGTGTGCAGGTTGCGTGGGAAGGCGACAGATGATTTGGTGAGACAAACAAGCCTTCATGTGCCAACCTTGAAGAGACGCTGGTACCTGCACAGCACACGTGACCTGGAACACGCCGACCACGTCACCTGGGACCACCATCAAACTGCTTGACGAACCCCGTTAGCCTTCGACCCACTAGGCTGCCATATGGCGTCTCACCAAATATTACCTAGTCCATATAAAGAGAAGAAATTTTGCTGGCACACAGCTGATAAAGAATCCGCATTCGAGCGGTTACACTTTGTCAACTGCTGCAAACTCAGGGTGGAGTTTTGAGGGGAACATGGCGCACCACGGTTCCGTAGCTCAGCAGGTTAGAGCGTGTGGCTGTTAACCACAAGGTCGCAGGTTCGAACCCTGCCGGTACCGCACCTATTCACTTTACATCGAGGAGATATGTACATTTCGGAGCCGTATGCTCCATGCGCCAGGTTTTGGCCTTTGTGACCAACGCGGAGTTCACGAGCATTTGAAGAAGGATAAGAGTTCTCCACAAAGGGATGCGCTCATAATATGCTTCAAAACAAACACATTGCTCATATATAGTGCTCTCGCAGCTTTGCAAGATGAAGAGAAAGAATATTCACGCGTAGCCCCCAATGCTACTGAAGAATCCGCATTCGAGCGGTTACACTTTGTCAACTGCTGCAAACTCAGGGTGGAGTTTTGAGGGGAACATGGCGCACCACGGTTCCGTAGCTCAGCAGGTTAGAGCGTGTGGCTGTTAACCACGAGGTCGCAGGTTCGAACCCTGCCGGTACCGCACCTATTCACTTTACATCGAGGAGATATC
>NW_013564152.1:0-11771 GCF_000499605.1 Eimeria maxima | reverse complement strand
TGTACGTGGACGGACTGGTAAGCTGTAGGCCGCCATCTTGGATTGGCGGCAACCACAGTCTAGGACGAGCAGTTTCATCTCGATTTCGTCTTCCGTGCTTAGCTTCTATCCTTTGTGTAAGTTTTGTATGCATATGTTGCCAGGGGGCTTTCTGCTCTTGGCAGTTTGTTCTTCTCATTATCCATGTGGATTGCCCTGCCGCAACCGAGGTGTCTTGTTATAACTGAGGGCACACGCAGCGAACGCTGTAAAGGCAGTTTATGGCCCCGATGGATATTGATTAAGCCGAACTCGCCACTAGCTAAAAATAGGGAAAGTAGACTAACATGTGAAACAGGTTCCATTGTGCGTTTACCAGTGGCTTTCTACGTCCTTTCCGGGGACTCCGTCGGGGACTTGTATGTTGGCGTGTTGAACAGGCGTGCTGCCAGGCTGGTGTTTGTTACCCAGGGACGGCAGCACGCTATGGGTGCCTGCTCGTGCGTGTGTGTGCTGGGAAGGTGTGTGGCAAGCGTGTTGTGTGTATGCGCGCAGTGGTGTGTGTTACACTTGACATTGTTCCGGCACATGGTAGTTCAACGGATGCGAGGTCCAATCGCCACACAAGGCGGAGCTTTAGCTGGAGCATGTGCAGTAGCATATTCCAATAAGCTGCTGGCTTGATGGCCCCAATATCCCTACTGCGCCCTAGGCCCCAGTGTAGAACAAACTAGCAAAGTACTTCAGCAGTTGATGTGTTTTTATTTGCTTGGTCTGTGGTAGTGAAGGTCCTATTGCAACGAAGCAGAGGAACCTGCTGGCTGGCTGGAGGCTGAGCATGCACCTGGTTGGTACTAGTGCAATTTCCCGTTGCAGAAAGATTCCTTGCTTGTGACGGGGTGAGCGCGATCAGATTCTTGCTTTGTACCGGAATGCTACATCCTCACCTGCTATATCAGTGTGGTAGTTGCAGAGTAGTAGTAGGCATAACGGAATCGGCTTGCTTTGGGAAGAATCTGCTGCATCCACAGCTTTAAACCTCTGAGAGTCTTTTGTCCCTCGAATGATTTTCTGTGGTCTGCGGGAGGCAGCTCAACAGTAGTTCGAAAACGCTCGATGCCGTGGGAGTCCCCTTGTCATGCTACAAACAGGAAGTAAACTTTTTCACTAGCATACGCACTTTTGCTGATCTCCGTGAGACCTGCGCAGCAGCTTAGAATACAAGTAATTAGTGGACATGTTGCGTAAATGTGGGTGGTGAATAAGAAGGTCCACGGTAACCCTTGAACTTGCAAACTGCGTTTCCGTCGTTATTTGGAGAAGGTATCTGCTTGATGAACTATGCATGAGCAACTGCGCAGTTGCCAATCACGTGCAGGCAAGAAGTCCAAGCCTTTGATCCCGGCTCCTTTTTGAATAGTGCCTAACTGGTAATGTTGGGGAAGAGATGCTAGGTGTTTGCAGGTGTGTTTTTGGATTGATTGGTTATCAAGATATTCAGTCATTGGGAGCTGAAGCTTGGATGTGTTGTTTGTGGTGGAGCTCAGGTAGAATGCAGCGCTTTCTGTGTGGTGGAGGGGAATGTTGGTTTACACTGGTAGCGCAAGTTGGTTTGGCACACCCCAAAGCGTGGCCGTCTCTGCAGAAGGTGCGCCAATAGATTCATGGCCTGTTCCCTCCTCACAGAGGCGCCAAGCGTCCTGTCTTGACTCAGTTGCGAATAGCAGCGAACGTGATTGTTGCGTGGGTTCGTGCACTGCACTGTGAACGCCAGCCTAGTAAGAGGACGATTTGCCTCTGGACTGCGCTGATGTTGCTGCTTGAATTAGCAGTCTTGTTGAGGGGCTAGACCAGTTTCTGGATTCGTGACGTCAAGGGACATACAGAGCAAATGAGCTGTACGGCGTCTTGTGTACTTGCCTGTGCCTAGCCTTTCCCCCACTTGCTCCACGACCACGGTGCGGGCTCGGATTGCGGTGTCTCTGTTGGCTCAAATGCTAAATGTTTGGTTATCTATAAATTGTTTGCATTGCCGGGCGGTTGCAGAGAAGTGCCACGCATGCCTTCTTCTTGTGAATTTGTACCTTCATTACATGCCGTTTTCAGCACATTGGACGAAAAGTGTGCTTCGATGTGAGGCAGTCGCACAATAGCCTGTACAGTGCAAAGGTTGTGCTTCATTGGAGAAAAACGGTCTTTAACACATGATCCGAGCAGCCTTAGGCGAACGGTGAATGCCCGTGGGGGATGGGTTGAAAGATACAGCTACACAGTTTGACTGCTTGTCTGGGTACTGCGCTTTCTGTGGTAGCGAACACCAAGTACCGTCTTCTAGGTGAAGAGATGCCAATCCCTCTGCAATGGTTCAGTATCGAATTGCCGTTCTTCACTCGGCGCAAAGGCTATAAGCTAAATGTTTTATGTAGAACCAACATGCGGTTGTGGCTTAGGTTCCATGTATGCCACGTGCCACTTCTCTCGTTGTTCGTCATCGCCGCATCTTGTGCGTTGTTAAGGCAGTCGGACAAGAAATGCTATTCGTTTCCCAACCGCTTCGCCAGCTCTGGTACAGCGCTAGTTTCACTTGAGGACGATGCTTTTTACTGCTTGCTGACAGCAATATTGGCGATTGAAACACACGCAGTATACGACTACAACTCAGTTAGACCACCAACTCGCATGTTGCCTTCTATGCGTAGCTGCCAGTTTGGCTTACGACGGCCTAAGTTTAATATATACCTTGTTGCTTATGAGAGCGGCGTCTGCATTTTTTTGCTGGCTGTGCAGGTGTCTCTGCGTTTAAGTGGTCGTCTTGTTTGTATATTTGGCAGACTAAGTTGTGCACATCAGCAGTCTCAATACGACAGCTGCATTAGGCGCCTCTGCAACATTTTTGCGTGATCACTCCATTTCTGACGCTGAAGGGCATGAGATGCTGTATTCCTTGGCTAACTTGCGCCCCGGGGCGTATGCGGACGAGGTTCTGAATACTTGTCGCATGGTACTAAGTGCCAGGCTACCTTTCCAGCAATTTTCAAAGCATGCCTGACGTATTTGGTTTTGTTTTTGCGGTTTGCTGCCGCCGCCAGAGCATCGCTCCCGCTCGTCCCTATCCACAAGGTTGTTGGGCAAAGGCGTCGGGCGTGAAAGTATGGTGGTGATTGAGTTAAAAATATTTCCGCTTGGTTCAGTTCTGTTGCACCTCAACTAGGGTATTCGGTTTTGGCCTGTTTGTCGGCGAAGTGTTCGCTGCCTAGCTGGCAGTGCAGGGTGATAATCCGTGAAGGATGCGTCGTCACTCTGCGACCTGACAAAATCCAGCTGAATATGCGTCGCTGCAGGAATATCAGCTTCCTGCCCCTATTATGTAGGCGCTATGCTGCAATGTGTCTTACGTTGTTGAATTTTAGGACAACCTTCACGTGTCTACATGGCAGCAGGTCGTTTTCGATGGATCTTCAAACCTTGCATATTACGCAGACGCATCCATGTGCCTGCTGTGAGCGCCACGCGCTTCTAGGATTCTTGCAGACTGGTTCCTGTGTGTTGTGAGCGAGCACAACATGATCGGCTGATCTTACCGTTTTGTCTGCTGCAATGCATGCTTCATTGCATAGCCGCAGAAGAGCTTCAAGCTATTTCTGGAAATGGCATTGTTGCGCATGCATCGGAAGTGTCATGCATATAGATAGCAAAGCGAGAAACAGGAAGCAAGCAGCCGACCCCTCGCCGTTGAAGTTGCATAAATCGTAGCAAATGCGTTCCTGGTTTCATCAGTAGCGCTGGGCATCTCGTGGCGGCTCCATAAAACGCGCGGTGTAGCATCAAAAGGAACGAAGTGACTCTGCAGATGCTTTCGTCTGCCGATAAATAAGTATGCCGTAATTTTCTCGGATAGCTAACAAGGAAGTTCATACTTAATCAGGAAGTTCAGGAGGCTCACAGGTATATCACGAGCTACGTGGTTCTGTGGATTTGGAGCAGCCATATAGGTCGTGCCCTGTGCAAATTACTGTCTATCTTTACTGCTTTTCTGTCTACCCGTTGATGTTGTCTTGGAATTTCTTGGTTTTACCCGTCCTTTTTGTGTCATGCCAAGTCTAGTTGTAATTTCGTTCTCCTGAGGCCGTCGCCTGTACAGTGAGTACGCATCCTGCCTATTCCGTTTGCATTGCAAAACGGATGGCCCAACATCCACAAGGACAGTGCAATCGCGAGCGCTGGAATCAAGTGGCACTCGTTTCGTTCCGTCTATGATTATGTAGTTTGTGTTTTCCAGACACAGAAGCTTTCGGAATCCGCTAGGATAAAATTCGAGTGAAACGGGAACACGCCGTTTCACTGACGTGCAAGCAGCTGGTTGCACCTTCCACAGCAGATCCTTTAACGTTGGACGACGGATCGCCCACTCGTGGAGCTATGGTGATATGCCATCAGCCAGTGAGCCTGTATGCAGCTTCCGGCTCCGTTTATAGGAAACGTTACGTACAGAGAGAGCGCAGCGCGACGTGGGTTGTGCCACATTGTGGCGTAGCATGCATCATGTTCATCCATTCCTCCTTGTAGAATGACATATTGCAAGTGCACTGACGGGGAGGCACGACAACGTCCAAAATACGTACAGATGAGGCTTTCTCGAACTAGCTTCTGTGTTTGCAAAAACCTTGTGGCTTCAACCCCGACTTCATTTACATTAGAATCGTGAATTCGCAGAGAAATGGTTTTCTAAAGAAACGTCATCAGTGGCCACGTTGTTCAGGAAAGGTAGGGCAGAAGATTTGCTCATCATAACAACTAGAAAAGCGGCAGTTAGGCACAAGTGAGTGTAGGCTTGGAGACAACGAAAACACGCGCAACCCGCCCAAAAGACATATAGATGAGGCTTCCCCAAACTAGCTTCCCTGTTTGCAAGAGCCTTTGTGTCTTGAACTCCTATTTCGCGTACATCAGGAACGTGAATTCGCACCGAAGTGCTTCTCCACTGTGGTTTCTGAAGAAAAGTCACTAGTGAACAGGCTGTGGAAGACAATTACAGCTGGCGAGTTGATGATCATAACATCTCGAGCAGCAGCAATTCAGCACCAGTAAGTTCAGGTTAAATGAAGACAAGATTGCGCCCACTTTGCCTTCGCACCGAAATACGTACACTATGACATTCATATCAGAAGTTACCTACGGTGTTTCTTTAGCGAAACATGAAACAGCAGCATTCCATCGCGTGCCATTTGTACCGATAAACGGCTTCGCCCGCTGACGCCATGTGAAAACACATCCACACTAGCATTCCCACTGTACTACTCAACCAGAAAGCGGTCACTCAAACCAACAAATATGGAAGCATCAAACGGATATAAACACATCCGTGCACCCCTTTCTCGTTCGTCAAAGCCCACTTCGCATCTCCAGAATCTCCACGTCCGTTCACAAGGGCCACTCCGAAACCTTGGGAAGCGAGCTCCTCATTTCTCTACGTGACCCTTGAAGGTATGTGACTTGGAGTATGCTGATTTTGAGGTATTCGATAAAGAGACACTGTAGAAGTAGAACAGAAATTACATACAAAAAGGGTAGTTTGAAAATCAACAGTAATCCTTGTTGACGGTCAACCCCAAGAGCACGCACAGTAACAGTACGAAGGCTTGTGCGGCTCTTCCTTCAACTCTTCAAGCGTTTGGGGTCCACCCATCTGTGCCTGAACACTACTAACTCCGTTAACGCCGTGACGGCCCCTCCGACTGGGGGCAACGGAGTCTTTCGTTCCCCGCGGATGTGGGTGGAGAGGCCAACACTGGGTTGGCAGAAGCGTATCCGTTCCTGTTCCTACCACAGTAGTTGATTCTGGCCGTGCGAAATTGCTGCGGTGCCGGTTTGGTCGTCTTGCGGCTCTTGCAGCCGTTCAAACAATCGCACTGCCCTCGCTGGACCCTGCCCAGCCGGAAGGCCCCGGTTGGCACACAAATTCGTCAAACAGTGGAGAAGCAACATTAGATTTTCTGCCCGCAAAACCAATGTTTATTCGCATTCCATCTGAGGCAGGCTGGGGACTACGTTAACAGCTGGCACTGCGCGCAACAGTCACGCATCCAGGGGAGGCCTCGCCACAACACCAACAGGCTACTTGCTGTCCAGAATTGCGTGCCTGTGTCTACGGCTAGGCACTGATCACGCTCTAGACAGCAGCAGAAGACACGAATATTGCGGCTGCTTAGTGGAGGTGGGACTTTCACAGGAGTGACTGCCTCCTTCTGGGATGCTTATAGTAGTAGCGCGCTTCGCTAACGCTTCCCTGCAGCACCACAGTTGGCAGCAGCAGCTTCTGCTGCCAACTGTTCCTGCTGCTGTCCGGTGTGCGCGCGACTCCCTCAACGGACTTTGTGTGACAGGGGTCTGTGACGGGTTTCCCCCGCAAGCAGCTCGCTCTGGGAATCTCCATTACCATCAGGAAAATGCGCTACTTGTCTCATTTCCCGCCTGCACTTGGCTGGTGTATGTGCTGTTCAATGAGCTGCAGAGCAGCCCGTGTCCTTCGGCCTTTTACCGCTGTGTGGCTGGTTGGTCTGCCTACTCCTGTGCGCCTGCTGCCGTTATTGAAGCCTTTGAATGGAGAGTGCCCCTAAAAAGCAGCAAAAAGCTGCAGCAGGAGCAACACCCGCAGTCAATGGCTTCGTCAGAGCAAACGGAGTCAGGCCGGCCCTCCCGTCGGCGTCTCTTTCCCTCAACGCACAGCCGCACACAGACACGCAGCCGAAGTTGGGATCTATGGAGGGCGTGAATTGCGTCGAAGCAGCGCATAGGTCACTTTCAAACCTGTTCTCCCCCATCTCTGCTAGCACAGTGCAGGTAGCGTATTCTCGTCCCTGTTGCCTAAATGTCTCGTCTTGTTGGGCAGCTAAGGCATGTAACCACCTGGTTCCCTGTTTGTGGCTTATGCACTTACAATATTACCTCCCTGCAGGAGACAACAACGCTAGGAAGCGATAACCGATTCTGTGTCCACAGTTGGATTAGTGTTCACCACGGTGTGACACTTGCCGATGTAGTGCTCTATCGACAACTCCCAACATTTGTTTGCTTGCCAAGCTCGGGGTAAACACTTTCAGGGGATTGATGTGTAGGGGAGCGGTTGGCCGTTGCGTATTTACAGCACCATTGTGGTGCCCCCACCTTGTAAGACGCATGGCAAAGACGACTAGTTCTTACGGCGCACTTTGCGAACCTCAAGCACGTCCTCAGCTACCCATAAAGATGTGAGCCACATCTGGGGTGCCGGTAAAGACGAAGGCATTCCTCATGAATGATAAGACTACCAGCCGATACGGAAGCAGATGCTGCAATTCTTGCAATAAGACTGGCCCAACCTTTGGCTGCCTTCCAACAGGAAGGCAGATCCTGGTCTACGTGCAATGATGTGAGAGAAGTAGTAAAGGAAGTGAAATGTTCGTATGGACATCGGTAGCCAACATGCAGCAAGTCAATGCACAGGTACCTCTACCTGTGAGCAGACCCACGGGGCTAACTCTTTGTGTGATTGTTGTTGCAGCAGTCATAGTTAGCTGCTGCTTTTCGGAAAACTGTTCAGTATAACAAGGTAGTTCCTACAACAAATATTGCTTTGAAGACCTGTTGCCACTGCTGTTGCTGTAGTGTTCGATGTGTTCGATGTGACCTTCATGCAACCCTACTGTGGTTGCCGTGCGGAACAAAGGCGTGCATGGTGGAGATAAGTTCCTTCCTTATGGAGTTGTTTCCAATTATTCAACAGTCTTGAAAGCTGTGTGTCCACAGGACTGGACAGTGATGCCCGCAAAACGCTGCCGGAGCTACTCTCGCAGCAGCTCGTTGTACAGTAGCACCAGCATCAGCATCAGCAGTGCGGAAGGCCGGCGGAGGAGCAGTAGCAGTTGCAGGATAGACGACATGAGAATTTCTAGGAATGTTTATTAGTGTGCCGGCGTTTGGGGTCTCAGCAAGGAGGATTTGGCCGGTAGTAGCAGCGGCGGCAGCAGCAGCAGCAGGAGCAGCACAGGAAGGAGCGGCTGCTGTCTGGTGTCAATGTTCTCGCTTTTGCTGTCAGAACGAGTTTTGTGATGACCTGTGAGTATGCTGCGTGCTATGAGTCTCGAAGCTGCAGCAAACAGACCCGGTACAGGAGTACAGAGAGAGGCGACTGCAACTTAAGGTTGTGAGGCGGACCGTGCTGCCGCTGCTGCTGCTCCTATCTCTGATTGCAGCTACACATCTCCGAAGCTTTAAGCGGAAAGTCTGCTGTAGTGTGGTTTGTGCGGGGCCTTCTGCAGTCTATGTTAACACTGTTCTGGAACACTTAATACCAGCTGCATCGGGCGCATCAGCCGCCGCAGCAGCAATATCACCAGGAGCAGGAACGGAAGAAACACCATAAGTAGCAGGAAAGGTCTCTCGGTGGAACAAGTACACTGCTGTCTTAACCCGTCTGCACGTCGGAAGGCATCGGCTTCCATTTTACTCCGTGTTTCGCAGTCCCCAATCGTCCTGCTATTGCTGCAGCAGCTGCTGGTGCTGGTGCTGGTGCTCCTTGGGACATTAACTTCAGAGTACTCGTAGGCAAACGAGGACAGAGCACACAACCTATCCAGAATTGCTCCCGGAGTGCCGTTCCAAACGCACCACACATGGCACAGGTGGCAGGGACAGCAACGTTGACGAGAGAGATAGCAATTACAGGAGCGACAGCAGCAGCAACATCACCACAAAGAGCGTCTGAGTGCTCAGGATGAGTCGTCAACCCGAAGAGACCTCCGAAAGAGAGGATGTGCATTCACCTACTGGGACTCCCCAGTACTAATCGAACATCAGCGGGAGCACCAGCAGCAGAAATAGCAGAAGCGGGAACAGCAACTACAAGAACTGCAGTCCAAAGGGCTTTGCAACGCAGCAGATCTGCTGCAGCAGCTAGCGCAGCTCAGGGGTTTCGCAGTAACTCAGTCGTGCAGCAGGCCGGCAGCTCACCCAAGCGCAGGTAGGGGTTACAATGAATCCACCGTTCCAGCAGCAGCAGCGGCAATAGCAGCACTCGAAGTGGCTGCGGAAGCAGCAACGACGACACGCTCACTGCGGGTGCTTCTTTCTGCATACTGTTAACCAGCGCAGCAATAACGACATCAGCGGCAACGGTTGCTGCTGCTGCTGCTGCCGTGTAAGGACGCCGGCTCCTCATAGATTGCCTTCGACTATCATAGCAAGGCCATCAGAGCAACGGCAGAAGCGGCGGCGGGAGCAACACAATGGTGCGCTGCTCTTTGTTGCACTCCTATGCCTGTCTTGCTGAGGCCCCATATAAGGGGCCTCAGAAGCTCCGCTGTGGTGCTATTTTTGGTACTCCAAACAACCGCATAGCAGCAGCAAGGACACTACCAGCAGAAGAAATGGTCGCTATTCCTACAGCAGCAGTAGCAGTACCAACAGCAACAATTCCTATAGTTCCTAGGAGGGCTTCCGTTGCACAGCGGCTAGCTACTGGCTGCCTTGCCCTCAGCAAGGCAGCCAGCAGCTTCAGCTGCTACTGCTGCTCTTGCCGGAGCAAAGACAACAGCAGCAGCAACAGCGGCAGCCACGGGGGCAACATGCGCTGTTGCCCAAGCAGCGAATTAGGAGCTCACTTGAAGGGCGAGTTGGGGACAGCGCCCTCTTGTACTCCCTATGGAGGCAGCAACAACATCAGCAGCAGTAGCAGCAATAACAGTGCCCACAACAGCAACAGTCGTCATGTTCGTGATATATGGACCAGAAGCCCCCTCAGGGGGTTCTTAAAAAGGTCCATTGACATCTCCACTGGTGCTGCCAACGCTTCCTCTGCGGTGGTTGCAGCTGTTGCTGAGCGAACGATAATACAGTTGGCTGTACCATCGACGGAGGTTGTTGGTGCCTCTCGTCACCTCTCGCTGCAACAACAGCGGAAGCTGCAGCGGATGCACCAGCTGCAGCTGTTGCAGCTACAGCTCGTAGGTGTTCCTTGGATGCTGGGGGGTTTACGGGAGGTTCACCTCCCCCCTGTGCCTTCTTCTGCGACGGCGGCTGATTTTGGAGGGCCCTCTGCGGCGGCATCCACTCCACAAGTGCAGGTTCAGCAGTGTCTCAAGTTGCAGCCGCAAAAGGGGCTGCAGCAACAGCAGCAGCAGCAAGAATCTGTGACGGCAACTAAGCAACGAATGGTCCTGCGCGAAGCTGAGCAGCCCTCCAGTTTGCAGAGTGCTGAGAGGCCTCGGTCGCAGCAGCACCAGCAGCGGCAGGCCATAGAAACACGCAGAAACAGACTGGGGGGAGGGAGAGGGGAAGACGGGGGGAAGTCGGAAGGACGCAAACAAGAGGCTCAGCTGACGTGGCGAGAGGCGTGGCATGTCTTTGGTGTTGCTGCGCTGCCGATGGTTGGCTTTGGCTTGATGGACCAGCTGATTATGATCCGCCTGGGGGATGTGAGTAAACAGCAGCAGCAGAAACACCACCAACAGCAGCAGCACTACCAATAACAGCAGCAGCAGCATCAAAAACATCAGCACCATCAGATGCACAGCACATCGAGAAGGGGCACTTCAACTCCGCGTGGAGCAAGACATTCATTTATTAGTTCATTAATCAACTAATTAATTCACACACACACACACACACACACACACACACAAACACAAACACACGAACAAACGAACAAACGAACAAACAGACAAACACTTCCTACGACAAGTCAGCATGCGTGTGTTCATGCATGCGTGTGTTCATGCATGCGTGTGTGCATGCATACATGTGTGCATGCATGCGAGCATACGTGCGTGCATGCATAGCTTGTGGGTGCGTGCATTGTGTGTGTATGCTTGCCAGCTGCTGGACACGACGTTAGGCGTAAAGTTTGGGCTAGCGACTTTGTCCGCTGCTGCAGTGGGGCAGCTGTGCAGCGACACTGCGGGAGTTTTGTTTGGCTCGACAATCGAGTCCTGCGCCAACAGACTAGGCTTCCCGCCCCCAAACCTGTCAGCAGCTCAAAGAGCCTCCGCGGCTTTCGGGTACGAACACTAGAAACAGCAGCAGGAGCAGCAGCTGCTGCAGCAACGGCAGATGAAGTAGCTGCGGCAGTTGTTTGCATCTTGGCCCGCGTGCTGAGCGACCGGTGACGTGTTCGTGTTTCCCTGATTTCCCACCGACTTGCTTTTATTGAGTTTACGACAGTCGTAATTTGCTACCGTCATTCATATGCATGCGTTCAGGATCGCAAAGACACTGGGGGCGGCATCGGGGGTTTGTTGCGGCTGTCTCCTAGGGATGCTGCAGCTTCTGATGATTGATTTGGATAAGGCGGACAGGCTCAAGCATCAGCAGCAAGTAAGGCTGCATCTTTCTATCGGCTGGTGGGGGTTAGCTGTTCGGATAGCTGGCTAGCCAGCTACCTAGCTAGCTGGCTGACACTCGCTGCTCCTTGTACAAATGGGGCTGTGCGGCCGGGCATGGGTATGTTGTACGTACAGCTGGATGCAATTTTTGAGACGGTTTTGATTGACGGCCCGAAGCTCTTCCACTGCGAGAGGGTAAAGTCGTTGCGTTTGCGACAGTATCTGCTCCGCCTGGACGGCCTAGCCAGCTAGCTAGCCGGCTAGCTGGCTTGCTGACTGGGTAGCTGGCCCGCTAACTAGGCAGATAACTGGATCGTTGAATAGGCAGCCAGCTAGTTAGCTTTAAATCTGTGGAGTCATGTAGCCAGCTGCTCAACATTCGCGTATATGGACGGGAAGTTGTTCTGCGTCAATATATATATATATATATATATA
>NW_013564151.1:0-12111 GCF_000499605.1 Eimeria maxima | reverse complement strand
GCTTTCAGCACTGCAAACGTATGGGTTTGTAAAATACCAGCTCCACAAGTGTGGTCGGTGTGTTCGCTAGAGCTCGGATGCGTACGAAGGAGCTGCATATCGGCTTAGATGGGGCTTTCAGCACTGCAAACGTATGGGTTTGTAAAATATCAGCTCCACAAGTGTGGTCGGTGGCTAATGCTTGACAAGGGTTTCGTGCCCTCGAAAACCAACTATATTCCTGGAGTGTTTAGGCTAATTCCGTGCCTCCACAGGGTTGTACACGCATAGCGTCTGCCTGGTAACGATGCCTGCACGACGGCAGCATGGCCAGATAGCCAACGGATCGGTGGTGCCCAAGTCTTGACGACTAGTTCCATGGCCAGGCCTAACATATATCCTGCTATTACCCTGCACGCGCTGCTCCCAGTATACTGCAATTACTGGTCAGCGCAGATGCGCTTCGCTGAGCAACGTTCGATGTGTGTGGGGAGCAGGAAATATTCACCTTCGCCATGGGAAGTACTGTTAGTGCAACAGGTCCAAAGCAAACGGTACCAGTACACGGTACCTGTGGTCAATACGCAACTCGACACACGGTACAGACAGTGCGGGATGCGTGCTGAGGTTCCAGTACTATTTGACATATCCAGGAACTCGATACGTGTGGTTAACAACGGAGGGAGTTGCGCAGGTGCCGTCGTAGTCCATACCTCACAAATGTCATAGAGGCATGATTTTTGAGCGTCGTTGGCTACCGCATACCCGAATGTAGGAGGGGACGACCGTTTTAAGTGTGCTGGCTTTGAACGTTGTGTAGATCATCAACAGGGAAAGTTTTTGAGAGGTCATTACCCGCACAGGTTACCGGATGTGGGTGTGAGTACGATGCGGAGTAGCTCGGCTGACGGGCTGGAGGCTGGCGGGGCACGCCGAATGCAGAGAACAAGCTGATAGGACGCATGGACTACGCAAACTATGCATACGCACAGTAATGCAGAGCATACAACCCTGTACAAGCGCAACACAAGCTGGAAAGCTACCCCAAACCACATAAAAATCTGAGTTCATGGGAGGCGACTTGTGCACATCCAGATCATAGCGGCCTGAGTTCATAGCGACATGAAGCGTTGGCCGGAACACTAAAGAGGCAGCCAGTTTACAGTGTTGAGGCGCACGCAGTGCTCCAGCAACAGATGCTACTTAATTGTACGGTTGCATCAATATCAGCCATAGTAGGCGAATTTGTTTTTGGCTCCGTCCTTGTCACCATAAGCCGATGCATTTTTTGCTGCGCAGTCGTGCATTGATAAGCACACTCACTGAATTGCACAGACAGTACGCTGCAGCTTATATCTGATAACGATATCACAATGCAATTTCAAATAACCAATCCAAGCTACGTACACAGATTATTCAGCATTTGTGGAGGGGGCCTGATCCACTAACATATCTGTTGGTGGTACAGTGGGTAAGCAAAACAGGCAAAACAGAAGCTCTATGGAGGCTCTAGTTGGCGTCTCCCAAATGATGGGATTGTTAGCTACACCTGGTTTGCCCTCTAACCTTGCGCGGATTTAGTTCTGGTGGGCGGTGGCAGCCTTGAGTCGTTAAAACGCAGAAAAGTTCAGTTTCGGCCTGTCCAGCGGATTGTGATTCCTGTTCCTGCAAGGCGTATGTGCAGGAAGATAACTGGCTGCAAACGTTAGCAATCCGCCATCCTGAATTACGTGGATTTGAAGCGGGTGCGTCGAGCTGCTACAGCCGACCCCACTAGCTCACAGAGTGGAGGGTTTCGATCTTCTGCGTGCAAGGTGCCCAAGGTGTGACCACCTGCTAGGAGCGTGGATAGCTTATTTTACGGATTGCAAATGAAGGCTATGAAAACGCAATGGACCCAGAAAGTGCGCTCTCATGAGTATAATGTAAACTCCTCATCCCATATCTACATTACTTTCGCAAAATATGTACCCGTCCATAGTTGGTACAATTGCAACAACTGGGGATATCCGTTAGCGAATTCAGCACTTCTAATATATAGGTTGGCTCCACGATTCCCCTAAACTGCCAGCTAGTACGTTTTCCTTCGTACCCTGATGAACTTGTGTGGCGTATGCCGACTCCAGGGAACAAGACGTTAGTTCACAGCACGGTTCCCCTAAACTGCCAGCTAGTAAGTAACTTAGAGATATGCGCCTGAGAATTTGACGTTCATTGGAGCTTACTTCGAGGCCTGGTAGCAACTGTTCGGACGGCTTGCTTATGGTTTCGTCAGTTTTTGCGTCCTTGTAGAAAAGTCCCCTTTCAGCTCTTAAAAGGCACTTTCACCTCAGGTGTGGTGGATCCTCTACCGCTAAGTTTCCTTGTGGATTCAGCACTTGTGTTAGATTCTAGAATCTTTTGCGCCGATGCTAAAAGAAAGTGCGTTTCTCCCGTCCGCTGCCGGGGCGCTGTGCCTCACCCAGAAAGTGAGAGGCGCACCCACTAGGCCAGGTAGTTGGTCTCTTTGTCGGGAACCATGGGTATCTAGCTGAATTGAATGCAAACTGCCACCATGGAGCATATCTCTAGTTTCTGTAGTCAAACTGCTTGGAGCTGCCGGCGCGACTGGAAAGTAAGGATGCACAGAAGAAGCGCGTTTCCATGGAGCTCACTGCTTCCCATTTTGAAAGCTACTGCGACAACTCCACAGCCAGTATGCTTTCTTCCGTATTGCCAGAAGCGTGTATCAATCATTTTGGTCAAATTGTTTGCTGTAAGCATGGCTGACTGATCAGAGTTTAGGTGAGTCGCAATTCTAATAATCGCGTGGTTGGAACACGCAGTTCCTGCTGTGCTTGGCAGAGGTTGCCGAGTGTCGTCAGAAACGAAGCTTACGATATAATACACGTTTAGCATTGCATACGAACATACGGTTCCGCTGGAGTTTAGAGCTGCTTTTACCCTCTTCGCAGACCAGCACACTAGTACCAGAAGACCCGACTAGAACCAATATCAGTTCCGGGTGCATATCACGATCCAGTGTAGTTGATTGAAGCGTCAGAGCATGGAACCTAACTTAACCGAATGTAGGCAGTGAGTTTGCCTCAGGGTCCACTTGCAGTGAATATCAATAGACATGGAATTCTGCAACACGACAGAGGGGTTCTAGCAAGGAAATCTGGTTGCTAGGCACACTTTTGTGCATTGACGGTATGCACTGGAAATCTGCGCCTTTGGGCACAACAGCAATTAAGGAAATGCTTTTGCATCAACGCAAGCCACGAAAAGATGCCAGATTGGTGTCTCTGTTCTGCCATGGATATGCGCTGATGCGGAACAGTGCATACCGTCAATGCACAAAAGTGTGCCTAGCAACCAAGACTGGGGGTAGCAACGTACCAAGCTGTCTAGTGAAGGTATCGCAGTCTCGATAATAAACTGAAACTTCGGCGACGCGTTACTGGTCTCGCACAAATTCGTTTGTTTGTTCGTGGATAGATTCTACAGGGGTTTTGGCCTGACATTTCATCCACGCCCAAATTGATTCGAACTTGGGCAAAACACTACTACGACTGCGGTTGATTGTAGGCTGTGAGCGAATCTTGTTTAAGCCCATACATCCCTTGCGAACGGAGTATATTGAAGCATGTAGTTTTACTAGGGTGACGCAAAACATAAAAGCCCACAGCGGTAGTCTAGCCGATAGTTAAAACTGAACTGATAACGCCAAGCCCCAAGCAGGCACGTGACACTTGGTCCAAATCAGATCGTGCGTGGAACAGAATGGTTTGCCTTCGCATTAAAATACCCACCCCATTTGTAGTGCTGACGCACGCTTTAGCTTTAGCTTTAGTTGTTGTTTGCTTACTTGGCAAATTGCAGATATCTCCACAAGTGTAAAGACATCGTGGCGAATTTTAATTCACCCTTCACGGCCTCACGTTGTTTTCACCCTCGCCTTCATTGCTCTTGCCTCCACCGTTTCACTTCGTAGGCTTCGCTTTGAAGTTCGAAAGATTAGTATGGTGCCGGGCAAGCGGGAGAATACGGCAGAACAGGTTTCCAGCCTCCATAGATACGGTGAACGACTCTGCTACCTATATTTGGCTAGGCCGTCACCGCACCTTTCTCTTACTCGAATATGTTTACCTGCTTCTTGTGCTCGAACTTAGCTTGTGCGTATAGATGAAGTTTTTGTTCATTGACGTAGTTCGTTGGAGGAGCCGGACGCTGCCAGTTGATTCAGGAAGATTTACCACTGTATTGCCGGCGGTGTCTAGCGATTTGGAGGAACCATTCCATTGCCTATACCTCCACCTTGGCATACTTCCGCGTCGGGAAAACATCTCGTTGAATATGTCCTCGTCTCGTCATAATTGTTCAAACTTTAGAATTCTACATTCGCTCCATGCTAGTTGTGCTTGACGTCTGTTGTTCTGCAGCAAATGCTGTGATCCAATCTTGGATGTGCGCTCATAGAGCACTTCGCCCTCCTCCCAAGTGGCGAGGGAGTCACCGTATTTCCTGCCATATAGAGCGCCTGCCTGCATCTGTTGCTCCCGGCAACAGAGTGATTGGATCGTTCCCAGGGCCCTTGCGTGAAATTGGATCGTTTCAGGGTGTACGCAGGCGACCCAGATTGCTTGCTTCCGTGGAATACGTGTTTATTGGCACTTTTCGCAAAGACCAGCAGGAAGTAATTGCCTTGCTGTTATTGCCTTGGAACAGGCTGTACGTTAAGGCTGCTTCTACTCGAGCCATCGAGTGTGGTATTGGCGATGCGTTGGGGAGACTCAACGGAACTTCACGGATTGCCTCCTAGGCAATTGGGCCGTGATGGATTCCTCTCTCAGGTGAACGCGTCGCTTGTCTGTACAAATGCATGGACAGGGAGTGAGTGAACAGGTGGATAAATACAACGCACGACACACCGTTACAGCCCAGCACGTGCAATGAAGTATGCATGCTACCGAACTAGTTTGGAATGGAACTGGGGGCAATTTATTTGACAGTTAATCTTAACCGGGTATGTGCTGCCGCCCAGCAAGCGTCAAGCATGTTGCGTAAACTACTGGGTCCGTTTATCTGGACATAGGTACATGGATTGCTGTGTTTTTTCCGGCACAGAACGATTGGGGGTGAAAACACTCCGGAAAGTGCCTTGGCTGGACGTCGTTGCCACAATCAAAATCATGCTGTCTTTAAGGTGGTGAGTAATTCTCGAAGGATGAAGGCGCGTTGAATACTGGCCGTCGCAGTTTCCCACGGAAGAATTGCCTGATGCCATCTGGTTACGTGCCCCATCGTTCCAGTACAATAAGATACCATTTCCTTCCATAGTATCTGGAAAGAATAGCATTTAGCGTCGGAAACTGTTGCTTGGTGTGAGCTTCTTGAGCTTGGCCCCCAATCAATCAGTTGCAGGAGTAAGGCGGTAACCAGATTGTATGTCGATGAATGTCATTAGCATGCTTTAGGCCACATATGGCATGCGTGTACATGGGTGCAGTGTCATGCAGAGGTTTGCTGATGTAGGTGACCCTTTGGGGAATGCGTGGAGATTAACGGGGAATCGCAATTAGCCGTACGGCTGATAGCCTATTCGTTTATACCACAGATTAACGGGGAATCGCAATTAGCCATACGGCTGATAGCCTATTCGTTTATACCATACAATTGACTAGATTGTACGGCTCGTTTGGCACCAGTTTGGCAACTAATAAATACTTTCAAAGGACATCCAGAGGACTGCGGCGATGAAAAATGGACAGCAGAGCTGGGAGAATAACTTTGTGCCCACAATGCTTAGGGAGTAAGTGATAAGCCGCCACATAAGGTTATCTTACTGCGAACATTAGTACACCTAACTGTTTATTGCTTTGGATTCTAGTCAAATTCGGTGGATGAGCAAACTAGAATCCAAAGCACTAAACAGAGTCATTCAGTACCCTTTCTAGCTTGCTTTCAGCGATAAAGCATACCTCAAGGCTGCTGATGCATTGCTGATTCGTTTGCCTGTGGCGCACAGAAGCCTCACGCGTGGGCCCCCTTAAACATCTCCAAGCGATGCATTCAGGCAGTACGAAATGGAAAGATCTAGCTCTATTGCACGACGGGGCATTTTATCCTCACTGACCGAATGTACCCTTATGGTACCGCCTGAATACACATCCGTGTACATCGTTCTGCGATGCCCAAGCATGCTAAGGTTTGCTAACAGAGACAGACACCTCGCGCGAAAGGAGCTATGATATGCCAGCTGTAAGGGAAGTCTAAGATGAGCTGCTGAAACACGCAACCACGCATCTGGGTACTTGGCCTGTCAACCGGTTAACAGCCGTAGCGAACGGGAAGAACGACTTTTCAAGGCGACGTCCTATGACTATATTTGCATGCTTGTGAAGCAGATGAGACAGGGAGGTCTGCTGCGAGAGGTGCATACTCGGATGTGGCAACCTTTTGCCATTATTGAGCATTGTAGTGGTCCCGTTTAATTCGAGCCGTGGTCCCATTGCTCGCTTTAAAGTAGAAGGCATGGAACCATCGACTTGCATGGTACGGAGTTCCTGCCGGTTGTGCACGCAGGCAGTACGGCACCAGCCCCGCAGGCCGATTGCCTGACCAACGCACCTTCGTTAGACATCCTCAACCGTTTCCGAATGCTTTTGGTTAATGTACATGCTCTCTTGCTCCTCGGTGCTTGCCACATATAGAGACGTTTCGTGTGATTACTTGAAAGGCCAACTTTGTGCTGCTTATGCGAGCAGATGGTGGGTCTCACCGGCCGGTTGACTGACCACACCGTGTATAATTTCCGTTGCGTGCTCACGGTGGTTGCTCTCAGAATACCATGCGACCAGGAATGCGCGGCAGATGATGTGCGAATGTTATGCCGGTGCACTCACTGCCACATATGCCTCAGCGCTGTTGGCAATTAGGCATACTATTCATCTGTCGAGGAGTTAAACCCTCTGCCACAGTGGGGCTTTCAATGCTCGAAACCACAACAGAGCGTACGACTGGCAATACCCGCGTACTTCACACACATGCGGCCACTTGGCTTGTGTGACCTACTGCAGTGAATTTATCTGCACCGCCTTTTGGGATAATTCATAAGCTAACACCGTTTCACCTGCATCCTGAGCAGTGCATGTGAGAAACCGCCTTTCCTTGGGATTGACAAGCACAGTTCAATCTTGTCGGTGAAGATCATGGATGTGTCTCTGCTTGTTGGGAGTCCTGTTCCAAAACACGTGTAATGTCGTGATGCGGTGGAGAGGGCGAATCACGGCAAAACAGGCGAATTGTCCAATGGTTCCTTGTTGGGAGTCCTGTTCCAAAACACGTGTAATGTCGTGATGCGGTGGAGTGGGCGAATCACGGCAAAACAGGCGAATTGTCCAATGGTTCCTTGTTTCAGTTCTCACGCTCCACCAGTTTGGCGGTTTAAAAATGCACGTTCTGCCACCAGCTTGGCGAATGAGCTGCGTAACCCGAGTATTTCGCCACTAAATAATGGTGCGCTGCGGGAGCAACCGGAGTCTGTCGCTTACTCGATGATGGTAAACGCGCACCTCAAGAATGGGTCCGTCTCCCATGATTCAGGGTGCTGTGCTTAAAGGCAGTACGGAACCACGATTTGCGGCTTTAATAGTGGCTGAGGCGTTGTTCGTTTGAGGACACTTTGCCGCCAAGGCGCTGCAGGATTTCGATGTTGCATCGAAAAACGGCCTAGCGAAGTGCTCGTTCGTGTTGGAAAACCATTCAGGGAGTACGCCAGGCTTAGGCCTACCATGACATATCCGCAGTAGCCTGTTTTCTGCAACCGCCTTTTATTCCTATATGCTTCCTCGCCGGGTTTATGAACCCATTACGGCTCTCAACTATTTGCAATCCGCAATTGCTAGTGTTGCCTTTGTCAGGATAGGGCTACGTGGGGAGCAGATCGTGTGTTCCACTGACTTGCTACCCTTTCGCACACGATGCATTTCGGCATGTGTGCGGAAGGTTGTTATCTGCTGCTTGCTCTCCGATCGCAAAGGAACAGTAGACCACCCGCCAGTGTGAAGTAGTGTAGGCGCTGTGGCGTAAGTATCAGTCCACCGGTAGCTCAGGCATACGGATACGCTGTTGAGGGGCGGGCCAACGCTCACCGTCAATTTGGCAGTCTGCGGCCGCTTGGAAGACCGTGAGACTAGCGTTCCGTCCCTTTACATAAGTGTAGCGTACTTTTTGGGGGCCCTCTGGGGACGTGGATTTTGTGCACATGCATCGACGACCACAGGCAAACTTGGCTTTTGCCTGCATGTTAGCGGTGGCGTTTGCTTATAATCAGTAAGCACATTTCCCTGTTGTGCATATACCGTCTTGCGTTTGGGAGCTAGAACAGGCTCACGCAAACACGCAGCGGTCAAATCTGTAGCAGTGGCACTCTCATCAGCCTTAGCACGCCACTAGCTGAGGGTCGACATTTTTGCACAACACCGACAGTGTGCCACCTGGCGCAAACAGGCAGTACGCGGCGACTCAGTGCAGCATCCGCTGGGATCGCGTGAATCTCTAGGCATCCACATTCCTGGAGCTCACGTAACGACGGCGATTTGCGTAAAGCCACTTCAGTGCCCGGCCTCGTTTAAATCCGATATGAGGTGCGCTGCGAGACTAACCATACAGGCGCTAGTTGAATTCAGACTCTCTCTGGCTCCCCAATGCATGTCGTGCCATGATATGTCCAAGGTGCACGTAGCAGCGGATCTCCAGTAGATTTCTGTTAATACAATGGAGCTTGTGATTAGCCTATTTGATGAGTAGGATGAAACGCAGAGATGCCGCTTCGTTAGGACGTACCTAAACGCTTGCCACTGCGTGCTAGCTACCCTTGCTGTTGGGCACATCACGACTGCATGTCCTTCGGGAAAGCTCTTTCCACTCATCATGAGCAACATGAGCACAAAACGACGGAGGAAGCATTGGGGTTGGTTGCGGCGAAGTTAGACGCGTGACGCCCTTGCTGCTCCAGAGTTTGGTTGTTGATTAGAATGTGCAACAGAACATACAGGTGCCTTCCTGTGTTTAGGAGGGGACGTACCTGTCGCACCGGCGTACTTTGGCATCAATGTCGCTGTGAAGGTGTCGTCAAGCCAATATATTTTCCAGGGGAAGCTGTCTAATGTCTACTAGTGACCTCGCGTTCCACTGTGTTGTAGTGGTCGCACTTTGACATCCACCCGTCTAGTGGTCCGGTGTCGGAGCGTCCCACCGGGTGTGCATTCAGGGCGTGAGGCAGACAACAAATACTTTACCGTTGATGCAGTGACAGGGCTTTCGTCTGAGCTATCCGAAACTCGTTTTGGGCAGAAGCAGGCTATTCGCCATATATATCAATGATGTTTGCTCCCTTAGTTCAATAGCGACATTCGCTACAGCTACATCGCGAGCAGATAGTGTGTTTTCTTATACAGCTGACTCGCCAAATCGGTTTCCGTCCAGGAACCAAACTCCTGTTTACCACCGAAGGCAGTTTCGGGTGTCCTTTACACTGCCCGTCGTGGAGAGCAGATGGTGTGTCCCATTGACTTGGTGCCCTACCACGGGGTTCGAGGGTTGCGAGGTGCGCTGAAGGCTGCTAATTTCAAGTTGTTCTCTACCACAAAACCTTAGCGGACGACAGGCGTTTTTGAACACATGCAGGCACAGCCACTTATGCTTTAGCGCTTGTGCCCCTCAGGCATTGGACGACCCTGCGAAGGTGCCTGCTGCATCCACGAACACGCAACAGAAGGTGAGAATGATTCAAGGAGGCACCATACCAATATATATTTGTTAGGTGGTTCCCACGAAATCTTTTCCCTTGGATAGATTCGCACACACACGCCACTAAACAGCCTGCATCTGACGTGTTTGCTGATACTGGCGTTCGATTGCCATTTGCGGCTTCGATTCCATTCGGACGGCCAACGTGGCTGCTGACTGATTGACTGCCTTCCTCCAGTAGGTCAAGCTGCAAAGGCATGTGAGGTTGACAACTCGAAGACCAGGTGCTAGGGGGTGAGGGCGACACTGCAGAAGAGCCAAATCGTCTGCTGACGGTGTCTCGATGCCTGGGAGTTTCTGCAGTTTCGCGGTTTACATATACACCACCGGTTCCGCCACCGTCTGCCTGAACGTGCGCCCTGAACAACCCATTGCAATTCCGTCCATCATCCATCACAAAGCCTCCCTCCTAGCAAACGATAGCAGGGGAGGCGAGTGCCTCAAGTGTGGGTTTTCCCCGCTCCCCGGCGTTTTTGGATTCAGCAAGTATGAACTGCCCCAATGTGTCATTGCGAAGCAGTGGACTATTGGCCTGTTAGAGCTGTCTGTGTTGTGAGCATAAAGGCATCGTGCATCAATCAGTTTTGCCGTCGCTACCTGTTGATGCCCTATGTAGATGCCTGAATGTTTCCTTTTGTTGAAATGGTCATATGTGGTGTGTATTGTGTCAGATATGTTGATTGTTGGTTGTGTGCCCTTCTGGTTACTATTAAGAACCGGAGGGTGTATGGGGGACTGGCGGGAGGCCTCCTGGACTGTGCTGGAATGTGGAGAGAGAGCAGTATGTGCTGCCATCCCTACAGTTTTCGGGTGCGTGGACAAACGCCCCGATAAGCGGGATCGAAGAGGTCCGAGAAAACAGCGGTTGCCCATCGATGTGCGAATCTTCGTGACCGTCACTAGCCCACCATTTCCCTGCAGCGTTGCTTGTATTCCGTGCATTGGTTTGGGGTAGCTCTTTGCCTACGGACGTAGCAGGCCTGTGCCCCAACATGGGCTAGGGGTGCCACCTAGCCCATGCTGTTGTTATGCAGCTCCACTAACATGTTTGTTTGACTCCTTATTCCCGGGGAGTGTATTCATGGTGTCCGTATCAGCACGAGGTTGGCACCTCGAAGACCAGATGCTAGGGGATGAGGGCGACACTGCAGAAGAGCCAAATCGTCTGCTGACGGTGTCTCGATGCCTGGGTGTTTCTGCAGTTCGGGGGTTTACATATACACCACCGGTTCCGCCACCGTCTGCCTAAACGTTCACCCTGAACATCTCAGCTTTGTGGATTCAGCAAGTATGAACTGCCCCAATGTGCCATTGTGAAGCAGTGGACTACTGGCCTGTTAGAGCTGTGTGTGTTGTGAGCATAAAGGCATCGTGCATAAATTAGTTTTGCTGTCCCTACGTATTGGTGTTCTATATGGATGCATGAATGTTTCCTTTTGTTGAAATGGCCAAATGTGGTGTGTATTGCCAGATATGTCGAGTGTTGGTTGTGTGCTGTTCTGGGTAGCTTAGGAAAGGGCATTGATACAATGGGTGGAGGCGGGCACGCGCGGCGTTAGAGAATACTCGTTTGTGGTTGTCGGGTGGCTTGTTTGAACGTTTGGGATTTCCAGTCCTAATGCCAGTTAGATGGCAACGATGAATGCGTGTTGTCTCTTTGTCCTGATGGGTGTGTGCATAATTTAATGGTTTGAACGTTTGGGAGTTCCAGTCCTGATGCCAGTTAGACGGCAACGGTGGATGCGTGTTGTCTCTTTGTCCTGATGGGTGTGTGCATAATTTAATGTGTGGGGACCAGATAGTGCGTTCCATTGGGGTAGTGTCGAATCGCCCGGTTTGAACATGAAAGGTCGCATTGAATGCTGTTGGGTACACGCTAGCCTGAAGTGGAATTGGTTCGCACATATATGCGCGTCCTTGGTCGATCGTGTGGACCCGCGTTGGCGTGAGCATCAGTTCATCACTGGCTGCTTTGGCGCAGTTTCCGACGTCTCAGTAAGAACTTCAGTCAATGTGCGACAGAGGGAAAATGCGCTACGGTCGCATTGCATGCTTTTAAAAATGATACTTTGTTTTTGTGTTCGCTGGGAATGACTGGCTCTCCGGCTTATTACCTGGCAACAGCAACTAAACAGGCAGCCTCACGACTACACGTTAATACTGGCATTGGTTTGAGGGTCGAGGCTTCCATTCGATGTGGGCCACCGAATTGACTGCTGACTGACTGGCTGCCTTCCTCCATTAGGTCAAGCTGCAAATGCATGTGAGGTTGGCACATCGAGGACCAGATGCTAGGGGATGAGGGCGACACTGCAGAAGAGCCAAATCGTCTGCTGT
>NW_013564150.1:5000-11023 GCF_000499605.1 Eimeria maxima | reverse complement strand
GAGGGGGGAGGGGGGTGGTAGGGGAGGGGGCGGAAACTTTATGGTTTAGGGTTTGGGGTTTCGGGTTTAGGGTTTAGGGTTTAGGAGTTTATGTACACCCCAAATGAGTGTTTGCTGCACCGCAGGATGATGAACTCTTGGCTAGGGTTTTAGTGCAGCAGCGGGGGGCGCTGCATGAGTACCGTAGGCAGCTAAATTGTGTGAGGCGGCAGCAGCAGCAGCAGCAGCGGCAAGCAGCAGAAGCAACAAAATGTGCTGCTGCTGTTGCTGATGCTTGGGCCGCTCTTAACGCTGACCTCCTGCTGTTGCTCGGGCAGCACCAGCAGCAGCACCAGCAGCAGCAGCAGCAACAACAACAGCAGCAGCAGCAACAGAACTTGCTGCTAAAGACCAGCCTACAGGCGCTGCTTCAGCGTCCAGGTAGGCCGAGCAAATTGTTCCTGTTGCTAATGTTGCTGTTGCTGTTGTTGCTGTTGTTGCTGCTGCTGTTGCTCCTGCTGTTGCTGCTGGCGTTGTTGTTGTTCTTGCTGCTGTGCTGCTGTTGCTGCTGCTGTTCAAGGCTGCCCTGCTGCGGAGGTCGTTGGATGTGCTCAGGCTTGTGCCTCTTCGACAGCAGCGTGCCTGCGGGCGGTAGCAAGGGAAGCAGCAGCAGCAGCAGCAGCGGCGGCAGCAGCAGCAGCAGCAGCAAGAATGCAGCGGATTCGGACTACGAAGATGATGCTTTCTCTGCGTTGCTGCGCACCGGATCTTCATCTGGCGCAGCTTTACCGAACGGCACCAGCAGCAGCAGCAGCAACAACAGCAGCAGCAGCAGCAGCAGCGACTCATCGGGCGAACTGCAGCAATTAAAGCAGCGGCTGCTCGCTTGTAGGAATTGGTCTACTGAGCTGGTGAGGCAGGTCTTGCTGCTGCTTATCTCTCGCTCTGCAGCAGCAGCAGGCAGTGCATGCAGCACAAATGCTGCTAATGCTGCAGCAGCAGCTGCAACAGCAGCAGCAGCTGCTGCTGCTGCCTCGGGATCTGCTGCTGGATCTAGTGCGTGCAGCAAGACCCCACCTGTTGCTCAGGGTGACAAGGAAGAGAGCAGCAGCAGGGCAGCAGCAGCATCCGCTAGCTCTGCCTCACCGACTGATGCTTCTGCGAACCCCGAAGCAGCAGCAGCAGCAGCAGCAGCAGCAGGTATGTGCCCTAGATGCCTGGCACTGCAGGCAGCTGTGCGGCGTCTGCGGGTGAGGGTTGGTAGTTGGAGGACAAAGGCTCGTTTGTTTGAGCAGCAGCAGCAGCAAGCAGCAACAGCAGCAGCAGCAGCAGATCTTGAGGTATCCCGACTCAAGAAGCAGCAAGTGATGCTGCGTGCTGCAGCAGGGGCTCCTGCTGCTGCTGCGCTGCTAAAGGCAGCAATTAGGGGCGATGAGGTGTCTGACGAGGTTGAACCAACAGACACAGCAGCAACTCCGCAGCAGCAGCAGCAGCAGCAAGCAGGGGCAGAAGCAGGAGCAGCAACAGATGCTGCTGATGCAGCAAAAGGGGTTCCAGCTGCTGCTGCGTCTTCCGATGCCTCTCGAGGCGACAAGCAGCAGCAGCAGCAGCAGCAGGAGGCGGCCAGCGATGACGAGTCTGCTGCTGCTGCTGCAGTGTTACGTGTGCAGCTGCAGCAAAAGGAGCAGCAGGTGCAGCAGCTCCTAGAGGAGCAGCAGAAACTGCGTAAAGCAGCAGATGCAGCAGCAGCACTCTCAACTCTTAGGCGCATGCAAATCATGCGCAGCCCCCCCTTTATTGAATTGCAGCAGCTATGCTCACAAAGAGACGCACAGCTGGTCAGCGAGGGTTTAGGGTTTAGGGTTTACGGTTTAGGGGTTGCAGATTCGGGTTTAGGGATTGCGGTTCGGGGTGACGGTGTGCGGTTTAGGGTTTAGGGTTTAGGGGTTGCGCATTGGGGTGTTTAGGGTCTGGGGTTTAGTGTTTAGGGTTTAGGGTTTAAGCTCTAGAAATTTGCGTTAAGGGTTGGGGGCAGCTCCCCTTCTGCATGTTTAGGGTTTAGGGTTTAGGGTTTAGGGTTTGCGGGTGCAGGCGGCGAAGACTGCTGAAGTGGAGGAGTTGCGTAGGGAGCTGCTTGAGGAGCAGACGAAGGCGGACACAGCGTTCGAGGAATTGGCTGTAAACCCTAAACCCTAAACCCTAAACCCCTTTGTGTTCCTTAGTTTGCTTTGCACTTTATACGCTAAACCCTAAACCCTCGATCACCTTTCGATCATCTCAGGGGCGCGCATAGCGATTAGGGTTTAGGGTTTAGGGTTTAGTGTTTAGACCCTAGGCTTTAGGGTTTAGGGTTTACTGTTTAGGGTTTAGGGTTTAGGGTTTGGGGCTGCATGCAGAGGAAGCAGACGGAGGCGAGAGAACAATTGTCTGAAAGACTTTCTTCCCTCTTAGAGGAAAATCATACGCTTAGGGCAGAAAAAGATGCTGCAGTACAGGAAGTAAACCCTAAACCCTAAACCCTAAACCCTCGCCGACCTGTTGCTATGGTTGCTGCTGCTGCTGCTGCATATTGTTCTTGTTGCTGCTGGATATTTGCTGCTGCTGCATATTGTTGGTGCTGCAGCATATTCTATGAATATATATATTTATATATTTATATATATATTTGTTTGTTGTTTTTGTGTGTGTATATACAGTTGCTGCTGCTAAAGGAGCAGCTTGCTGCTGCTAAGCAGCTGCAGCAGCAATTTGAATCTGCTGCTTCCTTGCGAGCACTGCAGCAAATGCAGCTAAAGATTCAATTTGATCAACTTAAGAACGCTAGCAATCAAGTCTTATGTCCGTCCTGCTGCTGCTGCTGCTGCTGCTGCTTGGTGCTGCTGTTGTTGCTGCTGCTTATGCTTCTCCTGCTGCTGCTGCATGCTGTATATGTATAAGTGCTGCTGCTGCTGCTGTTGCTGCTTATTTGCTGCAGTGAGGAATGAGCGGCTCAAGGCAGAGAAGCAAAGAGTAATCGAAGCCTTAAAGCTTTCTGTGGGTCTCTCCTATTTGCTGCTGCTGCTGCTGTTGCTGCTGCTGTTACTCATTTTTGTTTGTTATGCTGCTGCTGTTGTTGCTGCTGCTGTTTCTGATGCTGCTGCTGCTGCATGCGGGTGTTGATTTGTTGCAGGAGATGAATTGCCTCCGTTTGAAGTCATCGGCTTCCCCAGATGGTGGGCCTGCTGCTGCTGCTGCTGCTGCTGCTGCTGCTGCTGCTGCTTCAGATGCAGCAGCAGCACCAGGAGGAGCGGAGAGCGGAGCACCAACAGCAGCAGAAGCCGTAGCCGCAGATGCAGCAGCAGCAAACGCAGCAGCAGGAGCAGGAGGCGACACAGCAACAGGAGGGGGAGGAGGAGCAGCAGCAGCGGGAGACAACCCAGGTGCAACAGCAGCAACAGCAGCAGCAGCAGCAAAAGACGATCCCAGTGCAAAAGATACTAACACAGCTGACGCTGCAGCGACGCCTGAAGACTCGATGCTGCAAATCGAGCTGCGGGTACATTTACACTATATCTGTAGCAGCAACAACAACAGCAGCAGCAGCAGCAGCAGCAGCAACAGCAGCAGCAGCAACACCAACAGCAACAGCAGCACAAACAGGAGAAAGCACCTGTATTTGCTTTCGTGTTCTTGCTGCTGGTATTACTTCTGTTTGGGTTCCTTCTGTTGCTGATGTTGCTACTGCTGCTGCTGTTGCTGCTGTTGCTGCTGCTGCTGCTGCAGGCGTTGCAGAGGCGACTAAGCGAGCAGCAGGGCTTAGAAGCAGAAGTGTCTGAATTGCGGCAGGTGAGGGAAACAGCACCTGTATTTATTTTTTGTTTAGTTTATTTATTTATATTTATTTATATTTATATTTATTTATTTACTTATTTGCTGCTGCTGCTGCTGCTGCTGCTGCTGCTGCTGCAGCAATACTCGCATGTGACGGAGGAGCTCGAAGAAGTATCGAAGGCATTTGAAGAGCGACAGACTCACTGCGAGAGTCTACTTAGACAACTAAGGGAAAGGTGAGACCAGCAGCAGCAGCAGCAGCAGCAGCGGCAGCAGCAGCAGCAAGAGGAGCAGCAGAAGCAGCAACAGCAGCAGCACAACTACTATAAGCAGAGATGCAAGAGGAACAGTCTAAGCAGAAGAGGAGGAAGCAGCAGCAGCAGCAGTAAGAGCTGCTACTGCTGCTGCTGCTGCTGGTGTTGCTGCAGGGAAGAAATTGTGAATAGGTAGTGTTGCTGTTGCTGTTGCTTTTGCTTTGCAGGGACGAGGCGGTGCAGCAGCAAAAGGCAGCAGCAGAAGCAGCACTGCAGCAGCAGCAGCTGCTGCAGCGCATAGGCCGCCTGCAAGAACAGAAGCTGCAACTGGAGAAGCAGCACATCGATCAGCTAGCAACAAAGACGAGGGCATTCTCTGAGGCACTGCAGCAGGCGCAACATAGAGCAGTAAGGGTTTAGGGTTTAGGGTTTAGGGTTTAGGGTTTATATACATGAGGGCTGGCTGTTAGGGTGTTATAGGGGTAAGGGCAGAAGAGAGGCAATACAGATCTCTCCTCTTCGTGCTTCAGGGGTATGAACGTTTTAATTCAGGGTTTAGGGTTTAGGGTTTAGGGTTTAGGGTTTACTGGGTGTTTGCAGGCCGTGGCAGATCAACAGCGCGATGAAATCGCGAGTTGTTTTGAGGCATTGAGGACGGAGAGGGAAAAACTGTTTAAGACGGTAAGGATGGAGGGTTTAGGGTTTAGGGTTTAGGGTTTATGGTTTGATGCTTAGGGTTTGGTGTTAAGTGTTTAGGGTTTAGGGTTTGAGGGTTTGAGGGTTTGAGGGTTTTCGTTGCAGAACGATGAAATGGCAAGAGAACTAGAGCTTCTAAGTGAGAAGAACAAAGTAGGCCATAATCCCATAACCCCATCAAAAACCCTAAACCCTAAACCCTAGATGACGCAAACCCTAGACATCCCCTCTAAACCCTAATACATGAATCGTAGACTGTTAAAGCCTTGTTGAGCTGGAACCAAACCCTAAACCCTTGTTGGATTACCCTGGCGCCGTGTTGTTGAGGGTTTTGAATGGTTGTAGCATTTGTTTGTTGTTTACGTTCCCAACTGAGGGTTTAGGGTTTAGGGTTTAGGGTTTAGGGTTTAGGTTTTTTTTTTTTTTTAGGCCTTTGAAGGAGTAATAGAGCAACACCAAACAAAAGTGTTTTCCCTCGAGGCTTCATTAAGAAAACAAACAGAGGCAAGAGCAGAGGCAGATAAAAGATTGCAAAAGCTTAAAGAAAGACATGAAAAACAAGAACGAAAAAGACGTAAGGGTTTAGGGTTTAGGGTTTAGGGTTTAGGGTTTAGGGTTTAGGTGCAGATATGCAAAATAACAGCCACTTTAAACAATCAGCAAGGATTTAACTCGCAGTCGGTTGCTTCCTTGATCAGGAGTACCTAAACCGTGGTACAGGAGGCAGCAGCAGCTGTTTAGGGTTTAGGGTTTAGGGTTTAGGGTTCTGTGCGCAGTCCTGGCTGCCTCTGAAGATCCGTCCTTGGCTATCAACAATTTGCTGCAAGAGGAAAACGACACAATGCGCGTAAGGAACTACTTAGGGTTTACATTTTATGTTAGGGTTTAGGGTTTAGGGTTTAGGGCTTATTTAGGGTTTAGGGTTTAGGGTTTTGGGTGTTGTGCAGCGGCGGCTCCTATGTGGTGTTTGCACTGAACGTTTTAAGGATCATGTCCTCGTTAAGTGTGGCCATATGTTCTGCCAAGGTAAATTAGGGTTTAGGGTTTAGGGTTTGAGGGTTTAGGGTTTAGGGTTTATTATGCAGTTTCTTTAGCTACCTCCCAACGGTTGAGGCTTCCCGAGCGGAGACCTTACTTGACGTTAGAGCTTAGTGTTTAGGGTTTAGGGTTTAGGGTTTAGGGTTTAGGGTTTAGGGTTTAGGGTTTGGGTGTTTGGTGTGTTAACAGAGTGCATAGAGAAGAACGTGAAGGCCCGTAACCGCAAATGTCCTCATTGCAGTGAGT
>NW_013564148.1:0-11695 GCF_000499605.1 Eimeria maxima | reverse complement strand
AACTGATTTGGGAGGATTGCGCTGCTCGCACCCTCCCCGCTAACCTGTGGTGCTAGCAAATGTAGTGGGGATCCACCACTCTATTGCAGCTCACGAAGTTCAGGAAATAAGGCCAGAAAACATAGGGTGAAACGTCCCAACACGCAGTTGACTTCCACTCCAGTCTATCACAGACTCTCCAGGTTTCTTGGACATACCGGTCCAACGACTTCCTGCCGGTTGGGAGGCGGGCTTGCGCACCATGAGCTAGTGGGGTAAATCATGCTCCACTTGCTGCTGCAAGGCAACCCGAGAAAACCGGGGTACAAAATCACCCACTCAAAGCACGGCCAACACCCTAGAAAATTGTCGAAAGGTTTCTATTGCCTCTGTAACCAGCTTGTGCCTGGATAAAATATAATTTAGAAACCTGTTGGCTATACGTACAAACACACTGTAGGCAGGTGATGAAAAATTTTGCCTGTTTAAATATATTGTCTATTAGTGCAGGGTAAAGGCTTATTGGACAACTTCAGGCAAACTTGACAATATCAAACAATCTTACGATATGCAGTAGGCTGAATTCTGGACATGTAGAACTTGCGGGAACGCCGTTTCAATGATTGAAATCTACGGGCCCAATACACCAAATATATATCTGCCTGCCCTGTGTATCGGAACTAGTTTCACGGTGCACGCAGCCCAGTCGTCTAACATGGAGTAAATCTGCTACCACAGCAGCCCTGGCGGCGACAGGTAAACGATCCCAGTCCAGTTTTCCCGAGCGCAGTGGTCGAGAAATGTAGAAACCTCACCATACGCCACAAGAAGGGTAGCGCTTGCAGAGATCGGGTTCGCTTACGAGTTCACATAGAAATTATCGAAAAGCTGTATACTTTTATCACGTTCTGTGGATTGTTGATATTCGAATGCTACGGAGACTTCGCTTGTCTCCGCTTAACTTAACCGTAAACGGGTTCCGTGCGGGCGCCAGAAAACTGGACTCGGATAGTTTAGCTGTGGCTACCAAAGCTGCCGTTGAAATTACCGAAAAGCTGTATACTTTTATCACTTTCTGTGGATTGTTGATATTCGAATGCTACGGAGACTCTGCTTGTCTCCGCTTAACTTATGCCGAGCGTCAGAAAACTGGACTCGGATCGTTTAGCTGTGGCTACCAAAGCTGCCGTTGAAGCAAACTTACCCTACGTTTTCAAGAAACGAGTGGAAAATTTATAAAAAGTTTTAAAAAATTGTGAGAACCTCTCAAGTTGCACGGTTGGACGCATTGTCTGTTAGCACGGGAGGCGCAGTTGCTGGCTGCTCGAACCTCATCTCAAATGTGTAGGCTTTTAACCTACGAGGCTTGTCACTGACGAGCATATCATGTCGTAAAAGCACTCGTGCAGCCAAGATGAGGTAGAATATGTACAGGATATGCTTCTTACCGTGCATTTCCGAGAGCCTTTTTTGCTGCGGGGCCCCACACCTGCCGGTACAGGAACAGCAGGGAGCTTCTTCGCACTGTTTTTGCACAATTGAGATATCTTCTGCCACATCTGGCCGAAGTGCGGCTTGTGAAATTGTGAAAACGTGCAGTTTCTTGGTTTTTTCTCCTTGACTTGCAGAGTTTCATGCTCCTGTGCACCGCACTGCAGAGCCCTCGGGCACGGCAAAGCAACATCTAGGTAATATACGTGCGGACAATGGTAACCGAAATAATAAATCCAGGATATTCTGAGACAGAGAGCTTTCGAGTAGTCTCCTCCTTTCACAGAAAATATGATGACCTTGTGGGTCAACAGACACGTGGTCGAAGCGCCCACAGGCAAACTTCTTTGTGGCTTTTGTTTTCCGCCTTTGCCCTGATTTTCCTTGTTCTCAAATGCACAATGCAACTGGCCATCGGCACGAGGCCTTCTACAAGGATGCTGGCAGAAGGTGGTAAATGGCCGGGTGAAACCCAGAAAGCTCTGTTGGATCATGTAAGGCAGGGGTAGACTTGTGTGCACTGTAGGTACAGGAGAACTGCTGTGATATATTGGATCTGATGCCGTCATCGTTCTCGACGTTTCTTTTACGTTCTGTTCAGGGCTCTGGTGAGGAAATAGAAATGCAATGCCTCGGAGCGAGCAGCGCGGAAGAAACAACAGAGAGTGAGCAAGAGGGCAATAAATCACTCTGGTCGACGCTTTGGAGTGGGAAATCTTCGAGTATGCAGCATCCACCAGCTGCAGAAGGGAACAGAGAAGAAGAAGAAGAAGAAAAAGATACTTTCCTGGGACCTTCCACGTCTTCTGGTTCCGCAAGCAGTCAAGATAGTGCAAGACACCGCGTAGAACACAAAACTCATCTGTTCCTTGGATATTCACGTTCTCCGCATTATGAGAGACCCAACGAGTACTACGGTTTTCCACGAATTGGCGGGGTGTGTGTGGGACACGACTAAGTGCCTAGCTTCCTTTGGAGGCGTCTAGGCTTGGTCTTACACCGATGAAACAAGGGAAGCTTCTTAAGTTACAAGCTTGTTGACCACTTGCACAGAGGGGCAAGTGAGGAATTTCAGCAGACTGCTGCTGGTGTTATGTGACATGTGCATTGCAGGAAAATGAGCAGTTGCGAGATGCACTAACCAGTTTGCAAGATTTTGCATGGGATCTTTGCCTCGCTCACACTGAACCGTCCACAAGTAATGCGACTGCCGTAATAATAATCCAATCAGATTTTATAAAATGCAGGAACAAGATCGAACCTGCATGCAGTTTACAGCAGTTCGTGCTCTGTTCGTGTGTATGCTGACTGTTAAATGCTGTTGACGTACTCTACTGTGCCTTCATCCCTGCTGCGTCAGTGCTTTTAACATGTGACAGGGGTATTCCAGGCCGAGGTTTTGCTGAAAAATTGCAGCGGTATCGCAGTAGTACATATACGGGTTGAAGAACAGGTGAGTAACTACTTTTTAACGATGCTTCTCGAATATTTTCCCCAATATAGATAGCTCGCGCTTAGCACAAGCAGGTAGTCATTCACTGGGATAGCAACGAGGGTATTTTCACCTGCGTGCAGCCATTCGGCAGTAGGGGCCCGCTAGATTTTCTCGTTGGAGAGGTCCAATCTCTTTGGCGCGGGGTGGATCATCGCCATGTAAGACACAAGTGACAACAATCCCACCACTCCCCTGAAGCTAAGCGTGAACCTGGGCAGAACCTGGTCTTGCTGCCATACAACGGAACAATCCTTTGTGATACTCCATTCTGTGCGAACAGTTTAGACGCGATGTGGCTTGTGTAGTCGAAGAGATGCTCGTGAAGGTGCTGGCTGAAGCTGAAGAGAGTGGAGGTGGGCGCCTAATAGAAATAATCGAACAGATTATTAGGCTTTGTGGGCACCTTTCGTAGTCATTACTGAGGCAGTGTGCAGCAGCTAATTCTGACATGTAGTTGCAATGTTTGCATTAATAATATGCTGGAGACACTGCTAAGCTTGCAAACATGGGATGATGTGAATGCTGTATCAGACCAGGAAACAACTCGGCTGTGGTCTCTTATTGAGAAGCCGAAGGGCGTGGGCACCACTGGCAAGGTTCTGCTTGAGGTCCATGGTAGGTTCCAGGGGAACACAGAATGCCGCCAGGAATTTCCAGCAAACAGCTTCGTATCAGCAAGGCGTTGCCAGTTCACGTGCATCAGCTAACATATCTGCGTTTCTATGGTGGTCATTCTTCTACTGTTGCTTTTCCTCAGCTACAAGGAAATAAGGCTTTACCTCAACAGAGAAGCAGTGATTACAGAAGTGCCGCGAGAATTCGGCATGCGCTGTACCACAGCTGAGCATGTATCGATCAGCCATGAAGGCCACACACCGTGGAAGAACCTGCAACCTACCTCTTCTGTCGTGGCTTCCTCTTCTTGGGGAGCATGGATGTGTATTTAGGCGATGGTGCCGGGTAGAGCATCCAACAGCAGTCGTACGCATATTTCATTCTTGGCCTTAGGCCCCTACCAGGTGCATTTAATTTGTATGAAGTTACACTAATGTCTTTCCATCCCAGCATTGCTCCTATGGAGCTTTTTGACACGCAGTTGGTTACTTGCAGTTGGAATGACCTTACATATGGTGCCTTGGGGCCAAAGTGTCTGCGTGTTGTACTGTATCCCACTGCCTTGTCATATTGGTAGAGCCCACTAAAAGGGTTCTTTTGTGCGAAGTCCAACGGACTCTAGGACGCAGTTGAACAAATTTTGCCTTAAGTTGATTCTCAATATCTTGTCGAAATGTATCGAGTGGCTAGTTGAAACGGTAGCGCAGACTCCGCAACATGTTTGCGTATGAAAATCACCTCTTTCGCACTATTGCTTCAGAGGCAGGCTGTTCTTGAAGTTGATTGCACTCGTGGGCGCACGTGGTGCATTTGGGCGAAAGTGGCTGCGTGTGGTACTGTATCCTAGTGCCCTGCCATATTGTCAGAGCCCACTACAGGGCTCTGTCAATATGGCACGGCACGACGCCACACGCACCCACTTTGGCTCAATTGCACCAGACGTGTGTTCACGTCGACTACAAGTGGCAGTAACACATTTGTATGTCAAGTATACCCGAAACTGCAGTTTTTGGCGGATACTTTCCGCATCTCAAAAAACGTAAAAAGCCCACCGTTGGGGTCTTAAGCAAATAATACTAATATATGTTTAAGACTTGTAACGCACAATAAAAAGGCAACATATGCAGTATTGTCAGGAACTGTATTCTGCTTCCAAACACAGTAGAAAGCCACAGAGGAAGTGATCGGCTGCGCATGCGCCTGCCGTACATGACCTTCATGCTTGATCCAGCCAGTTCGATCTCGTCACAATGCAAGTTGAGTGTTCTCCCCTGGTGCAGCTGAGGAAAAACACAAGTAAGAAAAAGATCTGCATGTGAGCGTACATACACGGTAGATGAAACGCCTGAACTAACAATAACTCGTGACAGGGTAGCTGATCGGTGGGATTATCTGGGAGCATAATTTGTTCCAGTGGAACGTACCATAGATCTCGAGAAGAACTCTGCCTTCAGAGGCTACTCCTGCCGGCTTCTGGAACCTAAAAACCCACTGAGTTGTTCTTCCGCCTCCATTAACTGCAACACAGCGCCAAACATCTGCAGGGTCAATAATCCATTTATGATTTCAGTCGCATGAAAAGTACATGCGAAGGGCCATCAAGTAGGCGGTTGTGCCATCCATACGAAATACGAGACAATCTGCCACAGAGCTGAAACATTTGTTCGACATTTTGTGTGGAGAGCCCACTGCCATCTTCCGCTTCAGCCAGCACATTGGTGAGCATCTCTTCGGCTACACAAGCGAAGTCGCGTCTAAACTGCGGGCAAACAAATAGGTTGTCACAAAGAAGCGACCAGTGTCATGTGAGCTGGCAGCGAGACCAGCTACTGTTCAGGAACATGCATAGCTGCGTATGGGGGAGGGGCCACGCTCGTCTGACATGACTTGGTTCCCAACCTCGCCGACTGGGATATAACGCCTTAAACCGAGAATCAGGAGGACCCGGCTCATTGAGGTACTGCGCGCAGGTAAACGCACCACAGCGTTGACGCAGGTAAATTACTGCTTGTTAGTAAGTTGGACTATCAGCCATGTTTCTGGGCGAGAGTACTTCTAAAGTGCAGTGGGGATCAAGCAACTCACAGTTTCAACAATATTTACATGTACTACTACCGAGCTGTTGCCATTGTTCAGAGCATATTTAGCCTCGAGTCCCTCTGCAAGGCGTTCACAGAAGTGAAGACACATAACCGCAGGAGCACAAGTGTAAGTTGTATGCAGTGCAAGAGCGGCTACAATGTGTGTAGACCCCGAATTGGTGTCAATTGGCCTCACGACCAGACGCGATGTTGCAACATAATCAATTGCTTGTGTAAGGATTGCATTACTGCTGAACATTGACGTGTGGAAGCTGCAAAGATATGTTGCAATATCTTGTATTTCCCTCAATAGTTCCCGCAGCGATTGGTTTTCCTGCAGTACACAGAGCAGCTGGACGCCGACAGTTGCCATTCTAACCACCTTACAACAAAGCCTGGACTTTTAAGATACTTGCATTGTGTTGCCGTGTAGAACCAAGCTTCGGAGTGGCCCTTGCTCAGGGAGAATAAGGACCCCGGTCGTAACGGGAACCAACTTACAGGCGCTTCTACACCACCAAGGAGTGGAAAGGGGTAGTATGTGTCCATAGCTTGGTAATGCACGGACTGTTCGTTTCCAATAGGCACGTTTGTAGTGTGTTCGACTCGCTCCCCTGGACGACGCACGCTGCTGGGCTTGTGCTGGCCTGACCAAGCCACACCCTCCCCCGCAGATGGGCCTTCTAGAGTTTCTGTCATCCGTGAGCTTGAGTTACTTGGCTTCAATAATTGCCACCAAGGCCGTTTTGATTTGCTTTCTCGCTTGCTTTGTTGTGGGGCTCTTGGCGGCGTGCAGGCGTCACCACCATCACCAGGTGAGAGCTGTGCGGAGCGCACGAAGGACGGGGCACAACATTCGCGCACATGCTGCTTCAGCTACCTCATGGTATTAATTTGCTTTTGATGGCATGCAAGAGGGAAACTGTACTCACCGCCAGCTGGCGACGAAGCAGCCCTACTGTCTGCCCCCTGAAGCCATTAGATAACATCCTGATAGCTGCCCCGTTGCGGGAGACCAGATGCATAGTACACTTTACCAGGAGAAAGATGATGGCACCAGAAAATGCAACCGCAAGAGCATGTCGCCAAACACCTCTTTGTTTACCAACACGTCGCTTGCGTGCGTCCGTTTGAACACTTTCTCTCGTGACGGCCGAGCGTCTTGGGAAGGCTCCCATAGTGGAGGACTCGGAACCAGACGCTCGTGCTTCCATTGCCGCCACCCAGTGCTGGTCTCGGCACACTGCCTTACTGAGCTGTCAAATCGGCACTCCCTCCCCAGGTATTGTATATTGGTGAAATACCCACGAATGATGGAATAGGAGACAACATGCCACACGACGATGCCGCTCCCAGAAGCAACCTCTGAGCAGCCTCCTGCAAGAGTCACAATAGTTCATTCAGACTCGACTCTAAATAGGGTTCTAGAAAAAGTTTGTCTTGCCAGGTGCAAAGAAGAGTCTAGAGGGAGGAGACGATCGCACCCAAGTTCCGGAGCGGTCGGTGGGACAGCAGCTGAATTATGCGTATTGCAGACAGGCCCACACGCCTATATAAGGTGCTAACTCGATTCAAAATGCTTCAAAAACAATATTTCCACAATAGAAACAATAGACAAGGAGTTTTGAGGCAATGATCGGACTAACGTGCCTATGTAGTTGTTGCTCGATCCAGCTTGGTACGCAAAGCAGTCTCCGTGAGCGGCCAACTTTGGGGCTAACTTTAGTGATGCCCAAAACTGCATGCCTTTTAGCAATAAACTTGGATAACTGGGCATAGAAGGCTTTTCTTTGCATTGTTGCGTGCAGAGTGTAGCTGCCGACTGCCACTGGCCTAGACAGCATCTGAGCCCGAAGGCTCAAGGCAGCCATCATCGAAGCCCCTGTATACTTCTCTAATTGTACCACACCTATTATTAAGACGTGCGCTACACGGTTCGGTCTGTTTTCCAAAACAGTCTTCGGGCGCTTTATTGTACTACCCGGCTCTACAAAAAAGTAACGGGTTGTGGAATATGGCTGTTGTGCAGAGCGGGTCCTGGGTCCTGGGTCCTGGGTCCTGTAAGCAGTGGAGCCGAAACACTTGATATGATATTTGATTAAAAAGCAGCTGACCTCCACCCCCAGTCTTCAGGCTTCCTGGGAGCAGCTCCTTGGTCGCTTTGAGGAGTGTATGGGCCCTGGCACGATATACAGTGCAACTTGCTGCCAGTCAGGGTGCAGGACGCCACACAAAGATGTACACACAGCCTTCATGGCTGCAGGTACAAGCGATGTAGGCAGTTTCTGGAAACTTGTGCTCGCCTACCGCACCTGAGTTGGGTTAAGTTCCATGCGCGAGCTTCAGGAATACTTGGATGCGCCGCACGAACTACGTTACATCTACCCGCCCCATCGCGCAAGAAGCAAAAAGTCCTCGTGTGCCCGTCTAAAAGCTCAAGGTGGCTGTATTGGCTTCTAATTCCCCTCCGTTGCTTCCCAGCCCAGGCGGCCGCCGTCTAGTTTTGCTCTCCGCGCAATCTGTCTCCTAGCAGGACAGTCCCCGCATCTAGCCAACGCGTTGCTCGAGGTCAGCGGCTGCTGCAGCTGCTGCTGCTCAGATGATCGCTTCAGGACGTGCAAGACACGTCATGCTCTGGGGTTTGGTGCTGTTGCTACTGGCTTTTCTTGCTATGTGAGCCCCTGCAGCCTTGTCAAGCAAACAGAGGCGACAACGGAATGCTCTTTTGTTTGAATAAACCGTCAGCCTCGATAGCAGCGGCTGACGTTCTGGGTTGCTGACACAGGATGAGCTAATACACACAAGGTTGAAAAAAGCTTGCTGTAGGGGAAACTAGATAACAGCAAAAGAAATAGGAGATATACCATAACGCATATAATGCGAAAATTCTTGGCCTCCTCCTGGGTTATGACACACAAACGATTACCGAGGAGATTGACGAGTCCCAACTTTGAGTTGTGTTGCTCAGCCCGATGCATCCACCAGTTACCAGCGATTGCATGCTCACGAGGAAAAGTTCTGCGCAGAGGATTTTCAGGAATCAATTCAACGTGCTTTTCTCCTCGCCAATTAACGCATAATCCCCCGTTTCTTTTTCCTCTAAGAATTGTCTTTCAAACGTTTAAGATTCCATTCTCCCCCAGTTGGCGCTCCACAGCATGCCAACAGTTACTCAACTCCTCGCAGGATGGTAGGTCCTGGTCATTTTTCATTGTGCAAGAGGAAAAAAAGGCTGAGGTTTGACGAATATTTTGGGAGGGTTATAGATGAACTTTTGCGTGCATGCACTTATTTTGAAGCACCTTCGGCACTACTCACTGTTGTGAAGCAGGCCACTCTGCTGCGGGGTTGAGTGTAGTTATTCTAACCCGCATGACAGTACCATGCTATGCTACTAAGTGTACGGCTACTAAAAGCTTCCGTTTATGTGCAGGTTGCCTGGTAAGGTTGAAATGAGGCTATTTCCGCAATCAGACAGACTTCGGTGCATCATCCTGGGAGGGACTATGTTACGCTTGGTGCAGAGGAGCAGCCTGGGGTTCCCAGCTTAGCTGCAGGATGCCGTCAGCTGCAGCCGACCAAGAATATTAGAGGTAGCAGCTCACAAACAGCTTGTAATTTGTTCCAGTTTATAGGCATCGTAGGCGGCACAAAGCTTGCTCTATTGCGTGGATCAGCTGGCCTAGCCTGAGTTGAAACGCGACGCACGTCTCTGTAGTTTCTCGTGAAAGGCAAAAATGACATGATGCACGAACACCCTTGTTTGTGCATGTGACTTATGTAGGCAGCTGCTAAGCACTTTCCGGGTACGAAATTGCCTGTCTAAGAAAAATTGCATGTCCTTGACAGACCTTGCCAACAACTAATACAATGCGTGCCCATTACCAAGGATGGCTGTGTCTTCCTACGGGACAAGTACAACGACACCCAAAGCTCCTTGTTTTTCCACGTTTTCAATGAAGAAGCACGCATCATGCAGTCTGGCTTTGAAAAGGAAAGCGGCACAGCCGACCCCGAAGGTCTCATCCGCCACAAGCCTCGTCACCTTTAGCAAAGACAAGGGTCCAGTTGCTTAAGACTATATAAATGAAATATAGAACAACTTAATTTGATCAAATGTAGTGTATATAAGGGTGACGAACTAAAACTAGTGTATTTGTTCTGCTGCAATTGACCGCTCATGGGACTTGCCGTGAGCATCAGAATACTGGAGCGATCCTCTACGTGTCCCCGCAGGCACCAACCGTGCATTCCACTCACCCCATATTTCATATACGGAAGTATATTTGTCAAGCTTGTCAAAAGATTGTGGGGACCGTTAACATCGCATGCCGGGAGCACGAACATTCGCTGTTGCTTGTTTCTCAGCCATCCTTCGATGCTTCTAGACTTCTAACTCGAGCGAGAGAGTTTAGATATCCATATAATGTTGCAAGTGGATCCTTGCACGTAACCTTCGTATCCACGTGACTGTGGTTTCCAGTTGGAGGGTTCGCAGGAGTAACAGGGAGAATCGGCTCATGTGCCCTGCATAGCTGATCTGGCTTTCGGCACATAGAGGCAGAGGACACATAGAGGCAGAGAGCGTCTTTCCCGACGGTGGAGTAGACAAGACGTTTGGGCTTCTTCGTGCATTGCAAAGGTGCAGGTTACTGAGCTTTCCCTTGTAGAGTGCCCGTCTTGGTCGAGCAGGGTGCCTTTGGACGTCTCAAGCACGGACAATGGGAGGAGGAGTGGCTGACTCCGGATACTTTGAAGAAGCAAAGTTTAGAGCTGATCCATCCTTGAAAATTGAAAATGTTGTCAAGTGCAATTCGCTCCGTGGAGGACTTAGCCGCCGAAGTAGCGCCTGGCGAATTGCGTTGTGGGTGACTGTTTCTACTGCGCTGGCTTTCATTGTTGTGAAATGCACAATGAAACTAGGAACTCTCAGAAGGGCACCAGTGAGGATATTGGCGGAAGGCGGTGGCGAGTGGGAGGAGGAGAAGCAACCCCTGCTGGGCAGTGTAAGACCACTTTGGATGTTACGCACAGTAGATGCAGCAGTGCTCTGCTGGTAATAAACTAAATGTGGAGTTTTCATGATGTTCACTGTTCCATCTGCACAGGAATACGGAGAAGAAGATACTGTTTGCGTTGAAGGTAGCCCCACGCGGCCAAGTAGACAGCGACAAGAGACGACTTCATTCCTGTCGAGGTTGTGGAGCCCAGGATCTTCGAACAACCAACACGAAGGACCTGCAGAAGACAATAAAACCGGCGAAGTTTCTTCTCCAAGGCCTACCGCTGCTGCTGTTGGCCCGAGCGGCATTGCTTCGGGCCAAGGCAGCAGCCGGAGCACTGCAAGGCAGCGAATTGAGCACCAAACTCAAGTGCCTGTTGGAGATAAGAATTCCCGGCATTATGGAGATCTCTACCCAGCGTATACCTTTCCACTACTTGGACGGGTAAGTGAGGGGTACGGCCTAGTGCCAAGCACAGGAAGCAAGGGCGACTTCGGTGCGTGAGCTCACATAGGCTTCACTTTTCACAAATGGCCAGTTTGGTTAAGGTTTGTTTCTCATTTGGACAGAGAGTCAAGCGTTGACATTTCGGGACAACCTGTTGGTGTCTCGTGGTCTGCGTATTGCAGAAATACCAACACTTCAGAAAGATGTTGGAAGATTTCCAAGAATATGCGTGGGACATTTGCTCTTCTCATCCGACCTCATACAACAGTAATCCACTAATAATCCATTACAGGCTCACAAAGGCAGCAACGCACCTAACCGTGCATTCAATTCACACAGTTTCGGGGTCTGTGCATATTCAGTGAAAACCTACAATTAACCCTCATGCCCCGTTGTTGCTGTGCCAGTGATCTGAACATCCTGCAGAGGATTTCTCGAGCGACTATCCACTGCCGGATGGAACGGGCAACATTACTGTTTATGTGAAGGCTATTGAAATTGTGAGTAGCATGATTCCCATAGAGCTGCACACGTACTTTCCTCGAATGGCACTAGGATCGTAACGGTAGACATATATATATAAT
>NW_013564147.1:0-7500 GCF_000499605.1 Eimeria maxima | reverse complement strand
CAACTACTCCGTCGCTATATGCTGAATCCGTAGAAGACGAAGAAGCAGCAGCAGATGCTGCTGCTGCTGCTGCAGCAGAAGAAGAAGCAGCAGCAGCAGCAGCAGCAGCAGCAGCAGCAGCAGCAGAAGCAGCAAAGGAGGATGTGAGCGCACCCAAAGAAGATGTTGGCCCTCCTGGTCGGGACACCACTGCAGCAGCAGCAGCAGCAGCAGCAGCAGCAGAAGCAGGCGAAATAGAAGATGCAGAAGCAGCTGCAAAAGGAGCAGCAGCAGCAGAACCAGCCAAAGGAGCTGCAGAAGAAAAAGAAGAAGCAGCAGCAGCAGCAGCAGCAGCAGCAGAGGAAGAAGAGGAAGCAGCAGACCCCGAGGAGAGAGCAATGCTAGCGGAGTTAGCAGCAGCAGCAAAAGCAGCAAGAGAAGCAGCAGCAGCAGCAGAACTGCATGCAGAGAAATTAACAAGAGAATTCTTAGCAGCAGCAACAGTAGCAGCAGTAGATGCAGATATTGCTGTTGCTGCAGCAGCAGAAGCACGAGCAGCAGCAGCAGCAGCAGCAGGAGCAAGGGATCAAGAAACTACAGCAAAACGTCAAGCTAAGCAGGCGCAGCAAATAGCAGCAGATGCTGCTGCTGCTGCTGCTGATGCTGTTAGCAGGGAAAAGGAATCAAAGGAAGCAGCAGCAGATGCAGCAGCAGCAGCAGAGAAAGATGCAGCAGCAGCAAGAGCAAAAGCAGAAGAATCAATGAGGAAAAAGGCCAAGGCAGACAAAGCAAAAGCAGTAGCAGCAGCAGCAGCAGCAAGAGCAGCAGAAGAAGCAGAAGCAGCAGCAGAAGAGGGTAGGGTAGAGGAGACAGTTGCTGCTGCACTAGCAGAAGCAGAGAACAAGATAGCAGCAGCAAGAACAGCAGCAGCAAGAGCAGCAGCATCACGTAGGATAGAGATTACTGCAGCAGACGAAGCAAGAGCAGCAGCAGCAACAGCAAGAAGGAAGCAGGCGAAGGCAACAGCAGCAGCAGCAGAAGTAGAGGAATGCAGACGCGTTGTTGCTGCTGCAGCAAGAACAGCAGAAGAAGCAGCAGATGCAGCAAAACGTGCAAGGGAATCTCCTAGGGCAAGAGCAGCAGCAGCAACAGCAGAAGAAGCAGAAGCAGCAGCAGCAGCAGCAAAAGAGAGGCTCAATCGGGCAAGAGACGACGCAGAGGAAGCAGAAGCTGCAGCAGACGAAGCAGCAGATGCAGCAACAGCAGCAGAATATGATGCGGATCTAGCAGCACAAGCAGCAGAGGATGCAAATGCTGCAGCAGCAGAAGCAGCAGCAGCAGGTGGCACATGGATAAGAGAGCAGCAGGAGGGAGCAACAGATGATGCAGCAAGAGAAGCAGCTGCTGCTGCTGTTGAAGCAGCACGAGCAGCAGCAGATGCAGCAGCAGCAACAGCAAAGAGGAGGGAATCGCAAGCAGCAGCAAAGAAGAAAAGAGCAGCAAAATGTAGATCGTTAGTTATAACTGCAGCAGCAGCAGCAGAAGCAGATGAGGAAGCAGCAAAGAGGGCAAAAGAAGCAGCAGAGGAAGCAGCAGCAGAAGATGATGAGGAAGAAGCAGCAGCAGCAGCAGCAGCAGTACCTGTAGCAGAAAGAGAAGCAGCAAAATCAAGACAAAGGCTTGCTGATGCAAAAAGAGCAGCAGCAGATGCAGATAATGCAGCAAAAGCAGCAGATGCAGATGCAGCAGCAGCAGGAAAGGCAGCACAAGAAGCTGCTGCAGCACTAGCGGAAGCAGAAAGAGCAGCAGGGCTATCTGCTGCAGCAGAGGAGACACTATTAAGCCCGGAAGCAGCAGCAGCAGCAGAAGCAGCAGCAGCATCAAAGGCAGCACTAGACAGGGCAAGACAGCTGGCAGCAGCAGCAACAGCAGCACGCAGAGAAGCAGACAGAAGGAGAGCTGCTGCTGCTGCAGTAGAGCAGGAAGCAAGGGCACTAGCGAGAGCAGCAGCAGCAGCAAGAGAAGCAGCAACAGCAGCAACAGCAGCAACAGATTGGCATGCAGACAGAACTGCATCTGAATTAAGGGCAGTAGCGGAGGTACTAGAGGAAGCAGAGGAAGCAGCAGCAGCAGCAAAACGAGCAGCAGCAGCAGCAAAGAAGAGAGAAAGAGATTTAAATGCAACGCATGCAACAGCAGCAGCAACAGCAGCAGCAGATGCTGCAGCAGCAGAAGAAGCAGTAGCAGCATCCGAAGCAGCAAGATCAAGAGCAGCAGAAGCAGCAGAGACAGTAGATTTCCTTAGACAGCTGAATGCAGCAGCAAGAGATGCAGCAGCAGAAGCAGCAGAAGCAGCAGAAGCAGCAGAAGCAGCAAAAGAGGAAGCAGATGCAGCAGAGGATAGGGCTATTGAATCCTTAGTAAAAAGTGAGCAAGCAGCAGCAGCAGCACAACTAGATGCTGCTGCAGTAGCAAGAACAGCAGCAGTATATCGTGCTGCAGCAGCAGCACAACAAAGATCAGAAAATACAGCAGCACAAGCAGCAGCAGCAGCAACTGCTGCTGCTGCTGCTTACCATGCAGCAAGGAGTAAGGCTATGCCCTTAGAGGCAGGAGTAGTTGCAGCAAAAAGGGACCTACAGAGTAAGACGGATGCAGGAGCAGCAGCAGCAGAAGCAGCAGAAGCAGCAGCAGAGGAAGCAGAAGCAGCAGAAGAAAGATTAGCAGCAGCAAGAGTAGCAGTACGTCGTCGTCATGTTGCGCATGCAGTTCCTGCTGCGCTGCTGCCGCATATAGCAGCAGCAGGAGATATTCTTGCTGCTGCAGCAAGATTACTACCTTTCTTAGATGACGATGCAGCAGCAGCAACAGCAGCAAAACTAGAGGAATTAAGGGAAGGAATAAAGGAGACACAAAGAAGAGGAGAGAGAGCAGCAACAGCAGCAGCAGCAGCAGATGAATGGCAGCAGCTAAGATTGCTGCTGCAGGAAGTATCTGTATTTACTGTATCTGTAGTAGATGCAGCAACAGATGCAGCAGAAGATGGTGTTGCTGCACTGCAGGAGCAGCAGCAGCAGCAGCAGCAGCAAGGGGAAGGACAATGGGCAGCTTTCCTTCTGTCTCCTCAGGAGACAAATGATCTTAATGAGGCAATTGTCTCCTTAATTAGATCTGTTGCTGCTAATCATGATCAGCTTGTTGATGCTGCTGTACATACACTGCAGCACATGCAGGATATAAGGGAGGAGCTGCAGCTGCTGCAGGAAGAGCAGCAGCAGCAGCTGGAACAGGAAGAGGAGCAGCAGGAAGAGGAGGAGCAGCAGGAAGAGCAGCAGCAGCAGTATACTGATGAAGAAGAGCAAGAACAAGAAATGCAAGAAATAACACCACAACAAAGGCAGGAACTGCAGCAGCAGCAACAGCAGCAGCAACAGCAGCAGCAGCAACAGCAGGAGTTATGGTGTACAAAAGGTAGGAAATTGCTGCTGCTTGCTGCTGAATCAGGAGACAGTCTGTTTATAGCAGCGCAGCAATCGCAGCAGCTAAGACAGCAAATGAGGCAACTGCAGCAAGCAGCAGCAGCAGCAGCAAAAGCATCGGTAAGTATAGATCTAATAGAGGAGACACTATACATAGAGGGAGATAATAAATTAATAAAAAATATATTAATACCCTTATTAATACATATAAATAATAATAATAATAATAAGGAAAAAAAAAAAAAAGAAGAAGAAAAAATAAATAATATAAAAGAAATAAATAAATTAATTAATAAATATATAAAAGAAATAAATAATAAATTAATAGATATAAATAATACAGATAATATAAATAAAATGCATGCAGCAGCAGCAGCAATAAAAAATATGCATGCAGCAGCAGAGCAGCAGATACAGCCCCTATGGAGACAATTATCCTCCCTCCCCCCTATGCACCAACTTGTCCCCTTAGGGGACACTTCCTTGCAGCTTTTTTTTCTTGGTATAATTAAGGAGACAATAAATAATATTAATTTATTTATTAATAATATTAATATAGATATATATAATATTAATAATAAAATTATCTATACATTTCCTTCTCTTATTCATCAAGAAACAGGAGACAGTAGGGGAGGAGACAGCAGGGGAGGAGACAGGGAGGAAGAAGAAGAAGAAGGAGGAGGAGGAGGAGGAGGAGGAGGAAGAGGAGGAGGAAGAGGAGGAAGAGGAGGAGGAGGAAGAGGAGGAAGAGGAAGAGGAGAAAAGGAAGAAAAAGACACAAAAAGAGACAAAGAAGGAGAGAGACACAAGAAAGGAGAGGGAAAAAAGAAAGGAGATAAAAAAAGAGGAGGAGAAGGAGGAGGAGGAGAAGGAGGAGAAGGAGGAGGAGGAAGAGGAAGAGGAAGAGGAAGAGGAAGAGGAAGAGGAGGAGGAGGAGAGGAGGAAGTAAATAGTAATTGGGTACATATATTAAATAAAGAATTAATAAAAAAAAGAATAAAAGAATTAAATGAATTAAAGGAGACAATAAGGAGACAAAAAAGAGAATATAATATGCATGCAAGAAAAGGAGAAGAAGAAAGTATATTAATAAGAAGGAGACCATCATTATCTCTTGTTGCTGCTGCTGCTGCAGCAAAAGAGACAATTAATAATTATATAGATATACAAGGAATAAATCTAGATACACAATTAATAGATCTAGATGTATCCTTATTATCTAGTATAGAGGATAGTCTCCTTGCTGCTGCTGCTGCAGCAAGCAGCAGCAAATTAATTAAGCAGCTGCATGCATATACACCTTATTCTTCTTCCTTATTAACAGCAACAAGAAAATGTCTTAAGGCAATTGAGCTAGCAAAAAGAGCAAAAGAAATACATTTTGCTGCAGCAGCAGCAGCAGCAGCAACTGCAGCAGCAGCAGATATCCATTTTATTATGTATAAGATTGAGAGATATAATATAGAGACAAGAGACAGTAAACAAAAAGCAGCAGCAGCAGCAGCAGAGAGAGCAGCAGCAGCAGAACAAATACAACAAGAACAACTAAGACGTCAACAACAAATACAACAACAAGCTGCAGCAGCAGCAGCAGCACAAGCAGCAGCAGCAGCAGCAGCAGGATGGGGACAAGAGGGATATGATGGTATCCCTGAAACTTCCCTTCGTTAATAACAAGTTGTCAATACCTGCTGCATGCATGCATGCATGCATGCAGGCAGCAGCAGCAGCAGCAGCACCGGTAGCAGCAGCAGCAGCACCGGTAGCAGCAGCACATAATTATTGCTGCAGCAGAAAGAGAGGACAGGACAATGTAAGAGATAGTAGCAGCAGATAGCAGCAAGAGGCAACAAATAGTGTGTCTCTCCTGCTGCTGCTGCTCATTCTGCTGCTGCTGCTGCAGGTGTCTCCTTTTTAATGCGTACTCTCCTTCTTATGTGTCTCTTCTCTGCAGCAGCAAACAGCAGCAGCCAAGGCAGCAGCAAACAGCAGCAGCAATTGCTGCTGCAGCTGCAACGTCTTCGTCGTTTTTATTAGCAGCAGCTGTGCCTGCCAGCCTGCATGCATGCATGCAAGAATTTATGCATGCACAATATTTATGCATGCACCGATGCATGCATGCACGTGTGCACAGATGCATGAGTGCATGCATGCACAGATGCATGCATGCTTGCATGCATGCTTGCATGCATACATGCGTGCATGCATGCATGCGCGGGGATAAGGTGCAGCACTTGCAGCGTCGTCGTCAATTGGAGGAAGAGGAGGAAACAATGGGGCTTGCATAGCAGCAAAAGGAGACAGCAAAAGGAGACACTTTTCTTCCTCTTTCTTCTTTTTATATATACGTGCATGCATGCATGCATGCATGTGTCTCCTGGCGAAGGTATTTTTTGGGGCTTTCTTGCATTGTGCCTATTGCTGTTTATTTACGTTATATTATGTGCATTCCTTCTGCTGCAGTAGCAGCAATAGCAGCAACAGCAGCAGCAACAGCAGCAACAGCAACAGCAGCAAGCGCAGCAGGGCAATACACTGTTTATATCCCCACACATTAGCAGCAGCACTTTGCTGCTGCTGCTGCTTGTGGGTTTATATTTCCCTGTGCTGTTGCTGCAGCTGCAGCTATTGCTGCTGCTGCTGCTGCTGTTGCTCCTGTTACTGCTGCTGCTGCTGCTGCTGCTGCTAGTGCTGGAGCAGCAGCAAAGAAGGAGACATATATATATAACCAATAACAACAGCAAGCCTTGTTTATTAATCTTTTCTTCCTTTTGTTGTCTCTCCTCCCCCTCCTCTCTCCCCCTCCTCCTCCTGTCTCCTTCTTGTCCTGTCTCCTTTCTTTTCTTGTCTCCTTTTCTTAATGTGTCTCCTTTTTCTTTCTTTGTGTATACATAAATACTAAATAATATCTCCTTTTGCTGCTGCTGCTGCTGCTGGTGGTGGTGTTGGTGCGTATCGCTGCATGCATGCAGCAGCAGGAGCCCCATTTGCTGCATGCATGTTTTATAACTGCAGCAGCAAATAATAAATAATAAGGCAGCAAATAGGTGTCTCTTTATACACCTTATTATTTATATAAGTGTCTCCTTTTTATTTTTGGCTATGCATGCATGTGCATGCATGCAGCCTGTCTTGCTGCAGCAGCAGCAGCAGCAGCATCCAGTTGTGTTGCTGCTGCTGCTCCTGCAGCATGTGGTGCTGCAGTTGCAGCCTTTAATTCTGTTGTTGCTGCTGCAGCCCGTGTCTGTGCTGCAGCAGCCTGTGATTTTGCTGCTGCTGCTGCTGCAGCCCGTGTCGCTGCAGCAGCCCGTGTCCCTGCAGCAGCAGCAGCATGTTATGCTGTTGCTGCTGCTGCAGCCTATTGTGCCGTTGCTGCTGCAGCAGCGTATTATGCTGCAGCAGCATCATGTGTTGGTGGTGCTGCTGCAGCCTGTTATGCTGCAGCAGCAAACCAGTTGCTGTAGCAGCAGCAGCTACTGCTGCTGCTGCAGCAGCACCGTTGCTGCAGCAGCAATTGCTGCTGCAGCAACTGTTTGTTGCTGTTAATAAAGAAATATTTTTTCCCTTTTTGTTCTTTTGTGTTAATAAATAAATAAATAAATAAATAAATAAATAAATAAATAAATAAATAAATTAATTAATTAATTAATTAAATAGATAAATAAATAAAATAAATAAATAAATAAATAAATAGAGAAAAAGGAGGCACTTATACAAAGAGACAAAAAAGGAGACAAAAAAGGAGACACTTAATACAGGAAAGAATACACAAACAAATAGACAAAAAAGGAGACAAACAAGGAGACAAAAAAGGAGACAAACAAGAAGAGAAAAAGGAGAAAAAAAAGGAGGAAAAAAGGGAGGAAAAAAAGGAGACAAAAAGGAGAGAGGGATATAGAGAAAAAAGAGACAAAAAAAGAGACACAAATAAAAAATTTTTTTATTGTCTCCTTTTTCTCTATGTATAGATGTATATCTATTATTTATTATTTATTGTATAGAAAATATATATTATGTATAAACTATTATATATATATAT
>NW_013564145.1:0-2500 GCF_000499605.1 Eimeria maxima | reverse complement strand
ACTTACTTATTCATATATATTATTATTTATTCCCTTATGCAGGAAATAATAATAATTTACCACAGCAGCAACAGCAGCAAAAAAAAAAAAGATAAAAAAAGAATTTATTTCATTAAAAGCAGAAGCAATTATATTATTTTATTTATATTTATATTTTATTATTTATTTACTTATTTATTTATTTGTTTATTTATTTATTTATTTATTTATTTATTTTCTTGCTGCTGTCGTTTTTGCAATTCGTTCGTCTTGCAAGAAAAACGTCAGTGCTGCTGCTGCTGCTGCTGCTGCTGCTGCTGCTGCTCGTGATGCTGCTGCTGCTCGTGATGCTGTTTCTGCGCTGGTGGTATTAATTTTTTCTAATTTATTACTAAAAATGAATAATTTAATTTATTTATAAATAAAAAAGAGAAAAAAAAAGGAGAGAAAGTTATCTTAGTGCCTCTTCCTTCCTCCTCTGTCTATCGTAGGGCGCATAGGTAAGGAAATATTCAGAATCGATGGTTGGCGTGTCTCATCCTTATTTATGGCTATAAATAGACATAAGAAAGAGAATTAAATTACAAATTAACATTTTTAATGTAAATATTTAATTAATTTAAATAAAAAAGGAGAAATAAACGGCATTTAACGGTATATAATTAGATTAGGATTGCTCAATCTACCTATATATATTACTAACGTGCAAAGAAGACAGCGTCTGTGTGTACCTCCATCACCATCAGCCTAAAAAAAAAAGTGAATTTTTTAATTCAAATAGAAAATAAATAAATAATTAAATAAAATAAAATAAAGAGGAATAAAAAAAATATTTTTTTTCTTCTTTTTTGCCATTATTCAAGAATTAGTTGCTGCAAAAAATCGGCAGAATGGCCGAGTGGTCTAAGGCGCTGCGTTAAGGCCGCAGTCCGAAAGGGCGTGGGTTCGAACCCCACTTCTGTCATTTATCTTTTTATTTAATTATTTTTTATTTATTTATTTTTATTTAATTTTTTTATTTATAAATTGCAACTAATTATTTATTCAATTGTTTCCTGTCTTAATGTTCATTTCTTGTGCTCGTCATCGTCTACTTCATCACCTTAGAAAAATGCACAAAGAAAGAAAAGAGGCTGCTGATACTATGAGGGAAGGAAATCAGTTTTTATTTCCTATTTAAAATAAATAACAATTAATAACCACTTCTACCCTATAACAGTATATGAGGAAATAAATATAATCATCAATATAAATGCTAATAACTCCCCTTTTTTTTGTCGGAAAAATCGGCAGAATGGCCGAGTGGTCTAAGGCGCTGCGTTAAGGCCGCAGTCCGGAAGGGCGTGGGTTCGAACCCCACTTCTGTCATTTTTGTTGTTATTTTCTTGTATAATACCATTATTGTGGTGTATATGTAGGCATGGTACAGAAGCACAGGAAGCAAACTTAGCAGACAGCCAGCCCATTATTGGGAAATCAGGGAACACATGGTAAAGATTTATCCTCCTGGGGAAACTCTCCAAACTACCGCTTATTACTGACCAAATTGTATGCATCTTATTGCATGCATCCGCCAGTACGATGCATACAGTTCCTGTTTCATAGAAGTAAAACAATAACGCGCCGATAGACTAAAGAGACGCCGTGCTAATAACGCCTCTAATCTTAGACGCGGCAATCGGCAGAATGGCCGAGTGGTCTAAGGCGCTGCGTTTAGGCCGCAGTCCGAAAGGGCGTGGGTTCGAACCCCACTTCTGTCATTTTTGCGTTCTCGCACAAAGGGATTGAAGCTCTCAATAGGATTCACATGAGATAGATAATCCGTTTTTCTTATTTGTGTTGCATGCAGATACGCTGGGCACGGAAGCCGCAGTCTAAGTCTCAATAACGAATTGACCGTTTGCAAAGCTTCCTTTCCCTCCCATTCCTGTAGATACGCCACAAGTAGAGCTGCAATCGAGTCAAAATTAATAAGTAAGAGCTCTTTAGAAGCAACTGAAACCTCTCGCCAGTCTACAGGTGCCCAAAGCCCAGTTGCTTAAGCGCATGAGCCTGCGGGAAAGCGCGCGACCTGTCATGAGTTCCAACGAACCTTGTTGCAATTCAACATGCAACACAACGCCCTATAATAACATAACACGCCCTCTTGGTTGAATGTGTAGATACTGTTGAGAGCCTACGCTGGTATACCTTTTTACCTACTATGTCCGGGTGACAGTTAATCTGCCAGCTGAGGGCAAACGTGCCAACATTGCGCACACTGTGCAATATCTGTCCCTGCCGCTTGCCTGGCAGAGGACCCTCTGTTGATGGTAGACAGCAAATAGGGACAACACTTGATGTTGAAATTACTAGGTATAACTGCTGCCACACAGGCCAAAATGCAACCTAGGGTGGAGATCAGGCATTAGTACTTCAGGCATGCCATAGTTAAGAATAACTCAGGGAGACGCTCCACGGGGTGAGTGGCTGTCCCCGACCTCACCCTAAGGAAGCAGTGAGCCATCTTAATGAGTGACAC
>NW_013564144.1:0-11613 GCF_000499605.1 Eimeria maxima | reverse complement strand
TATATATATATATATATATATATATATTTATATTAATATATATTATTTGCTTACCTAATAGCATACATGCCCAGAAGATAGCGTTACCAAGACATCGATTATGTGCATAATATCTACCCAACGCAACAAGAGGGATTTGGAAGAGCATCAGGGCAAATAAATAAAAACGAACAAAACGTAGACACACTGCCTGCAGCAACAGCAACAGCAGAAGCAGCAGAAGCAGAAACGATACCAGCAGGAGGAGGAGCAACAGGAACAGATACTTCTGCTGTTTTCCTTCTTTTTTACCTATATAACAAGACTAAATAGATATATTATTTATGCTAAGCAGGGAATCTCCAGGGAAAAAAGGGAGAAAATATTCTCTTATTGATACTTACCATTATCATTTCGTGTAAAAGAGCAGAAAAAAGAAAAGTGGCAACAGCAGCACTTCGTTGACTCCACTGTATGCACAAACAAAAATATTAAAAAGGAAGAAGAATAAGTCTTTTATAACATAAAGGACTATCCATATTCGATATCCATTGGTGTTTAGTTGATTGCTGCACTGCTGGCTAGCTGGCTAGCTAGCTGTACAATTGAACTATTTATGCACTACTACATGTCTGTTCATTAGGTATCTTGCTCAATAGCTGTATAAGCTGCATATCTACATAACAGGAGGAGGGGGGGTAATGTATGCATATATGTGATGCTTACCCTATATTTTTGTTGTGTTTCCATGTATACATGTCTTAATAAGAATTTATGAACTGGTCGATTCCATTTACGAGAATATTCATCCCAATTTGTGCTGTTCCACCAATCCTGCAAAAAGAACAAAAGGTGCACATACACCCCATGGTGTATAGGCAGCTAGGAAAGCTGAATAATCGAGGATTCTTCATAGTGAAAAGAAGAGGAATATTTAATCTTATGTGAGTTGTATATTGTTGATATATTTCTTTTTTTATTCTTTTGCAGTGCTGACTATGCATTAAATAAAAGTATTTTATTCTTACATGATAGAAGTCACGGTTACCGAAGTTGGTGACTTCAGCAAGGAGGTTGCAGATACACTCGAAGAGGATAAAGAAGATAAGAAGATCCAAAAATAAAAAAGGAAATATTAGACTAAATATTGCCTCCATCAGTGATACCTGGGGAGATCTGCTGATAGTAGGTATTAAGTAAGAAGTACACGCTAAATACATAACTGTCTGCGTACGTAGACAGCAAAAACAGAGTAAAACAAAAGAATAAATATTAATTCGTCATAAACAACCAATAAAGAGAGTATACATAAGATGAACCACTATATAAGAGGGAAAGGAGGAGGGAAAAGAGGTAATTATATATATTGCTGCTCTGTTGTTTCTGCACTTACCATAGCACTAGCTAAGGAGATAAGTTTCCATAGGAAATAAGAAGGCCTAAATCCTTTGCCGCGAGGGAAGTGTGGCTCATAAACAAGAGAAGGAACCACCATATAATAGCAAAAGTTGCGGAGGTTAACCTGCAGCAGGAGCAGCAGCAGCAGCAGCAATAGGAGCTGCAGCAGTAAATGGCAACAAAATATGCTTCTTGTTATAATAAAAAAGATTAACTAATGGTGTATGACGTACATTATCAGGGTAATATTTGCATGCGTCTTCTGTATCCTTCTTATAATAAAACTCTAAATTTATCTCCGTATATGAATGCATCTGCAAATAAATAAACAAATAAAATAAATAAATAAATTAAATTAAATTAATAAATTAAATTAAATAAATAAAATAAGAAATTATATATAATTGGTAGATAATTTACCTTCATGAAGTTGCATACAGCAGCAACTTGTACGAAGGCAGCAGGAATAATTGGCCACCTGCAAGAAGAAAGAAAAAAGAAAAATAAAAGATATGAATATATGCTGCTGCTGCTGCTGTTGTTGCTGCTGTTGCTTCTACTACATGCTATATGGATGACAGATAGAAGAGGAAGTCCCTCATTATATTATTATTATTATTTATTTATCTTTTTTTTCCTCTTATTATTTACCTGTTATATAGACAATGCCCAACAGCATAAGCAATAGACGTGAATTGTGTAAGATGTTGTAAGACAAAGAGAGTCTTTCTTCCTATATATCCCTTCATAAATAATAAATGTAAGCCATATGCCCTATATATACATATATACATTAACAACAAAGAAATAAACGTATATACATACTGTATGCAGGAACAAGGAATACATAAAATATTATTATCAATAAATAAAGGTCCTTTTCTTTATATTAAGAGGGGAAAAAAGAAAAAATATTCATAAAAAAGGGAATCTTATTTTTTCTTTATTCCTTTTACTTACGTGAGGGACCATACGGTAAGCTTAAACCACATAAACATCTGTAAATAAGACAAACAGAAATAACATAAATAAAAGAAATAAGGAAAAGAATAACTGCTGTTGCTGTTGCTGTTGCTGTTGCTGTTGCTGCTCCTGTTGTTGTTAGCTTAATGAGGAGAAACGAAGGGTGTAGGGTTTAGGGTTTAGGGTTTACAAGAAAGAAGAAGTCGTAGAACATCCCCACTGCCAACTGCAAAAAAAAAAGAAAAAATAAACATTAAGAGAGGTCAGCATACACCCCAAGGTGTGCGTATACGTGTATGCAGAAAGATAATAGTAATAATAAATAATAATAGTAATAAATAATATTATTTATATTAGTAGTATATTAAGGTGTACATACAGCTGAACTTACAGATTTATCAAAGTATTCTCCTCTCTCGTACCAACGCATTATTGGATTCGCAACAAGATAGAAAGCAGAACAAATAACTGCAAATATAACATACACAAATAAATTAAATAAATTAAATAAATTAAATAAATTAAATAAATAAATAAATTTATTAATAGAATAAATAAATAAATATACATGTATGTACATATTTATATAGACAGGGAAGGGATAATAAGAACATGAATACCATCAAAAGGAGGTAATACAACCACAGTATTGTAACAAGAATAAATAAATAAATAAATAAATAAATAAATAAATAGTAATTTATAATAAGGTAGAGAAACACTATATACAAGTAAATAAAGAAATAAATAATAAATAGATAAATAAATAAATAAATAAATAAGAAGAATAAGACTAACATAAAAGAGTAGCGAATCCTCTATATGGTGATTTAGCGATCTCTGAATTAGGATCAAAGAAATCAAGTTTAGAGGGAAGACAACAAATATCTTTTTTATCTTTTTTATTTATTATTTCTTCTTTTTTATTTATTATTTCTTCTTTATTTAATTTATTATATTTATTAGTAGGAGACAAAGGTATTTTTTCTCCTTCTTTATTTGTATTTAGGTGTATAGGCAGGTCTTTTTCTTCTTCCTCTTCCTCCTCCTCTTCTTTTTGTTTCCCTTTAGGGTGTCTTCTAATACAGCATTCTTTATTCTTATCCATGATGATGCTGTCGTCAACCGTCCCTCCTCTCCCCCTGTGCTGCTGCTGCTGCTGCTGCTGTTGCTGCTGCTGCCTCTGGTGCATCTGCTGGTGGTGATTCTCGTCTTCATCAACTTCTACACCTACAGGACTTTGTCCGTTGCTTTCTGCTGCTGTGTCACTAGCAGCAGAAGAATAACGTCTATCTAGACAAGAAAGGTCAGCAGACACCCCAAAGTCCTTTAGAGGTGATTCTTGTGTATACAACGCAGAAGGAGATACATTACAAGAAGAGGAGGACGTAGAGAGAGGAGGGATAGTACTGGTACTACTGCTGCTGCTGTTGCTGTTGTTGTTGCTGCTGCTGCTGTGGCTGCTGCTGTTGTTGCTGCTGTCGTTTCCTGTGTCTTTTGTCATGGCTTCTGCAGAAAAGAAGGAAGGCTATAAAGAGATAAAAAGAAAGAATAGAAAAAGACAAGTTGTAAGGAAGTCAATAAGTGGAAACAGACAATTAATTCAGGCCGGCAGATGTTTCCCTCTCTTTCTTTAGGTGTATAAACAGCAGCAACAAACAATTCAGCAGCAACAACAAGATAATATAAATGGCAGTAGGGAGGGATTTACAGAAAATAAAATAAATTGCGGATTTCAACTATACGTACGGCCGACGTGAGACCCGAGGAAGTGGTCTGCTGCTGGCTGCTGCTGCTGTAGTAGTAGTAGAGAAGAGGGGAGCTGTGCTGCTGCTGCTGCAGCAAGGGAAGCAGCAGGAATATCGGGTATAAAGAAGAGACGACGGGTGGCTCTAAGGAGAAGACTAAAAGAAGTATTTTGTTGTCTATAAGAAAAACAAATTAAAAACTTTTATTCACAGCAAAATGCATGCAAAACGCCCCGCAACAACATCAACAGCAACAACAACAGACGCGTGTGCGTCGTGCGGCATATAAGGGAGGATCGCCGGTAAGACGTGCAAGTTGAATAGCGTCTTTTTTACAAATATATCTTCTATAAATATAAAAAACATTAAACATACTTTATAGTTTCCTCAAAGGGAGTTCAATTTTATTTCCCCTTCCATACACTCGGGTGTATGTACACCTGGACACCACAGCAGCATCGCCGACTAATACAATATACTACCACCAGACAGACCGCGCCCAACAACAGCCACCAACCACATCAACGATTCATCTATTTTTTATTCTTTTTCCCTCGTTTTTGTTTAATTATAATGTGAAATCAAACTTGTCTATGGAATTCTTCATTTATTCCTCAAAAAAGCCGCAAAATGCTCGGATTCCTTAGGAAATATCTTTACGTCTTTGTAGCACGACGAGGGCTCCCTCCCTGTTTCTTGGAGGCTTGATGGAGCTGCATCTGCAGGAATCCTCGATATTTATACAATTAAATAACTTAAAAGTATTCTTATTATTATTTTCATGTATTTGTTGTTAAGAATATTTAAAAAAACGAGTAATAAAGCTCTTAATATAACTCCTTTTCCCTCATTTCCTCTTTTTCTACCTTCTGTGTTTCATGACGTGTTGCGAGACGGTGATAACCTGCATGCAGGAGCATCTTCTTTTCCCCCTTTATTCCTTTTCTTCTTTTTTATTTAAACTTTTTGAGTTCCTTTATTCAATCCACATACAACAGTAATAGTTATTATTATCCTTTTCTTTGTCGTGCAGTAATAGAACTCGTTGTTATTTCTTCTTTTTATGAACTGTATATAACGAGTTATATAATGTATACTTATAATACAAAGGGGATTTTCTTTTATTATAAAATTGAATATAATTAAAGAGGAAAGAGGAATAATTAAACAAGACAAGCATTCCTTTCTATCTTTCTTTCCCCTTCCTTTTATTTGTATATATATCGCCATCAAGTAGTATATAAATAAACCTTGAAATTGTAAATAAAAAGAAAGAAAAGGAAGGAAAAAAAGGAAAAAAAGAAAAGAAAGGAAAAGAAGGAGAAGATGACGGAATTATTAGCTGATTTCCCTTCTCCTGATCCCCCTAAGACTTGTCTTGACGTCATTCGTGATGCTCTTACAGAAAAAGTAAAAAAAAAAGAACAAAAAATATATTTATATAATAAGAGCAGCAAATAAAAGCAATATATATAATTGTTTACTTGTATGCATGAATATCTTTTATTTTAATTGCTTTTTTATTATGGTTACGTGCTTATGTTATTAAATACGTTTTTTTATTTATTTTAATTGTTTTTATTATAATAAATAAGATAAGATACACCCCGTGTAGTAAGTAATATATATATTATGCACATAAGATGAATACTTGTAAATAAACAGGTAAGTATATAAAGAATTATTTTTATTTAATTAAATTAAATATTCTTTTTTCTTTCTTCTTTTATTAAATAATTAATTATTTTATTTGTATTTGCAGCCTTTAATTACTCGTTTATTATTGGTATTAACAATGGATAAATCCAACCCAAGGTTTGACGTATTAGAGAGTCCGTCTTCTTTTTTTTATGAATTAAATAATAAAATAAAACAAAATAAAATAAAAATAATTGCTTAACTGCCTATACACCCCAATTTATAAGAAAAAAAGGAAAAAAAACGTTTTTTTGTGTTGTTGTTAGCTGAGCTAAAAGGAAGAGCAGAGAAAGAAAATGCAAAAGAAAGAATTAGCGGCATAGGAATGTTTGTTGCTAATTTTGCTGTTTTGTTTATTGAAGTAAGGAAATAAAAAGAATAAATAAATAATTTAATGCATTAAATAATAAGGGGAAACGGACTACTTAAGGACGGGCATTAAGTCCTGTATAACAGAGAAGGATGCACGCAATAAATATGAACTACGCGTTATATAATAAAAAAGATACAAATAAAATATAAATAAACAATTAGTATAATTTAGTGCTATATAGAGGCATAAAATAGGCAAAAAAATACATAAAAAAGAAGTGGTGTATATATACACCATAAATCTGGTATATAAACACAAACTAAATTAAATTACTTTTATTTAAATAGTTTAATTTAATTTAATTAATTTAATTTATTTTAATTTATTATTTATTGTATTTATTTAGGGGGCAGCAGAAGGTGTGATGAAATGTGTTGAATATTTGGAGGGAATTCGCAAATCAGAAGAAAAAATAATTAAAGATGCAACTCTCCTCTTTTTCTCTGATTATGTACAATATATTTCCCTATTTATATATTATTTATTGTTATAATAAATAAATAAATAATATAGTATTAATTATAATAATTAATAATAAGTAAAAGAGACAAAAGCCTAACAAGGAATGTAGTTGGTATCCGTAGACAGTATAAGTCACAACAAAAAGTCTAAACCCTAAACCCTAAACCCTAAATTAGTGTTAAATATAAAGAAGGATGTATAACACTTTTATTTGCTTGAAGAAACAATTTTAATTGTTTTTTTTTTGTTTTGCATGTAACTTCCTCTATAAAGAAGGCAAGGTAATTATTATTAGTTTTCCTTTAATAACTATATAGCATATATAACCATAAAATATTTATTTATTTATTTATTTATTTATTTATTTATTTATTAGAGGAGTTATAAATTAATGCCTACATTTTGGAGTCATCGTCCTAAAGATTATTTAGAAGTTCAACTTGATGAAGGAGAAAATGAATTAAATGAAGAAAATGTTCTTGAGCAGGTCTGCATCTAATTCATGTATGCATGCATTGAGGTGTACGTACACCCCAAAATAAATAATAAGAACTTCCTTTTTCCTTCGTTTTGTTTCGTACTTAATATATAGTAAATAAATATATGAGTATGTTTATATTTATTTATATTTATATTTATATATATTTACTTAACTAAATAATTCCTTTTTTTTTTTTTATTAATGTAGGCATTTGCCTTATACGAGAAGATGATCATGTTAGCACATAAACTTCAAGAGACAAACATGGAGGCACAAGTACGTTATTAATATAAATAACTAGTATAAGGAGGTAAATAGATAAAAAGAAGAAAAGAATTACTTTTTTACCTTTCTACCTTCTTTTTTATATTATTTATATATGTATATATGTATATGTATACAGTTAGATCCAACAGGTTTATTATCTCGTGAATTTATTCGTTATTGCCCTGATCCAAGATCTCTTCATTCTCTTCTTTCTGCTAATAAAACAAAAGAATTATTATTCTCCTTACAAGGTAATTAGGGTGTATATACACCCTAAATATAATAAAGGAAATATAATAAATATTTATATTATTTTGTTTGTGTTTTTATATATGCAAGAACTAAAATATTATTTTTTGTTTTATTCCTATTTATTATTATTTTTATTCTTTTTTTTTTATTTATTTTTCTTCTTCTTTTTTCTTATTCAGAGTTTTATCGTACATTTATAGGAGATTTCTATGCTACTGTCTCTCAAGACGTCTATTTATAATATGTCCTAATGCAGCAGCAGCAAGAGCAGCAGAAGCAGCAAGAGCAGCAGCAGCAGCAAGAGCAGCAACAGCTACAGCTACAACAACAGCAACAGCTGCTGCTGCTGCAACTAACGGAGAAAATTGAAAAATTCTTTAGAGTGGTCCATTATAGGGCTGTTCGTCCTATACGTGGAGAGAAAGAAGAATAATAATATTCTTCCTTTATTTTCTTTCTTAGTTTGCATATATATACACATAAAAAGGAATTAAATAAATTATAATAAACAAAAAGAAATAAATATATAAAAGAAATAAATTTATAAACAAAGAAAACGCCAATCGATGGCTATTCTATGTCCTTACATCCTATTTATTTATAAACATTTCTTACTTAAATTAATAAATTTGCAATAAATAAATAGATAAACATATAAAGAATCAAATAAATAAACAAATAAATAAATAATATTTATTATTTATATACCTTTAAAGGAAACAGATACAACATATGTACAATGTTGTGGGGGCGGCATTGCTCGCTTTCCTTCTGTTGTGCCTATATACACATATTCCTGTTATAAGAACAGCAAAAAGACAAACATAAAAAAAGAGAGAAGGGAAGAAATAAAAAATGTTTTTTTTTACTTGTATTTCTTCTTTCTTTTTTCATGTTAGACGTGACTAATTTAAGGTGTACGTACACCTCAGGTCACCCACTACCTATCGTGGTGACCACCGCATTACGTCATGTATAGTGAATATTCTTGTTATAAATAGTAGTAAAAAAGTGTATATTTTCTTTTAATTAGCAGGTATTTATATAGATATACATTTAATATATATATTTCTCCTTTATTTTCTCCTTTTAACCGGTAAAAATGTTACGTTTCCTTCTTTTTCTTGTTGCAATATTCAACTATTTTCTCCTTTCCTCTGCAAGTAGACCACAAATTCCTTTTTCTTCTGATGATAAAGTTCATGAATTTATTTATCCACGTTTCTTCCTTTCTTTAGATACATTAGCCTATAAATTCTTCTTAGATAAGGATGAAGAAATGAGTGATTAAATACATAAGTACCTTATTATATATAAAGAATACTCCTCTGTTACCTATCCATCGTCTACAAAGATGAACAGAAAAAAGGAAGAAATAAAAAAGATATAAATAATTAATTATATTCATTAAGGTATTATATACAAGAAAAATAAACGGATAATAAAAGGGTTTCTTTATCATATTCATCATCGTTACTCCCCTTCCTCTGTATCTACTATATATAAACAATTAATCATTTTATTTATTGTTGTATTTATGTGTATAAATAAATAAAAAAGAAGGTATTATTTATATTTATATTTATATATGAATAAAAACAGGTAACAGGTATTATTTATTCGTTATATATTATCTTTTTATATTATTATATACAGGTATATTATCTCCCTATAAAAAAGAATAAAAGTATGTTGCATGCAAATATGCATGCATGCATGCAAATATCCATGCATGCATCCATTCATGCATGCAAATATGCATGCAAATATGCATGCATGCATGCACGCTGTTGTTGCTGTATCTTTATAAGGTAAAAAAGACAGGTTTATTTATTGCAGGTATTTTATGGTGTATTTATAAATATAACCATTAATCATTAAATAAATAAATAAATAAATAAATAAATAAATAGATAAATAAATAAAATAAACAATTCCCTTTATTATTTACTACTAATAAATAATTATTATATAAGAAAAGAGGCAAATAAATAAATATTATAAGGCAGATAGAAGAAGGTAGGGGCAGTATATCTATTATTCTCTATACAGGAAGTGCCTCCTTTATTGCCTACTATGCATGCTGCATGCATGCATGCATGCATGCATGCATGCTGCATGCATGCAATGCAACTGGCTCTTCTTTCTGTTCTGCCTGCCTCTCTCCTTTTCTAGCTTTTTATATAGCTGGCTAGCTAGCTAGCTAGCTAGCTAGCTAGATGGTTAGCTGTTTCCTGTTGTGCTAGTAAGTAATTTCCTTTGGGGCTCTTAGCTAGCTATATAATAAACTGACTAACTAGCTAGCTAGCTAGCTAGCTAGCTGTTGCCTTAGCTAGCCAGGTTACTATAAGTCCTACTATAAATCCCTTAATAGGTATAAATTATTTATTTATTTATTTATTTATTTATTTATTTAATAAAAAAAGAAAAAGAATACGAAGAAAGAAATAAATAAATAAAGTTGGATAAAAGATCCATATGTCTTTATTAGGAGAGAAAAAAGAAAAAGAAAAAAAAGAAAAAAAGAAGAAAAAAGAAAGAAAAAGAAAAAGAAAAAGAAAAAGAAAAGATTTCCTTCTCCGTTTTATTTCCTCTCCTTAGTTATTTGCTGCTCTTCTTCTCCTTTAGCCGTTGCTGCTGCTGCTGCAGCAGCAGCAGCAACAGCAGCTGTTGCTGCTGCTGCTGCTTCCTCCTATAGAGGGATAAGCAAACGGCAAAGAGATATCTTCTTATATATAATTCATATAAATATATATAAACATATATATAAATATAAATATATAAATAAATATATAAATATATAAATAATATAAATATATACATATTATTATGTATAAGGAAGCATACAAAGAAAGACAGCACAGATGCGAATACATATGCAAACATGCATGCATGCGCATGCATGCATCTGCATGCATGCATGCAGATGCATGCAAATATATATTAATAATAAAAGCATGCATGCATGCATACAAGCATGCATGCATGCATACAAGCATGCATGCATGCACACAATCATGCATGCATGCATCTACATGCATGCATGCATGTATTATTATACAAACATGCATGCATGCATGCTTGCATGCACGCATGCATGCATGCATGCAAACAAATAGAGGTGCTAATAGTAGTGAGTAAATAATTAGCACCTTAATAGTATTTATTATTGCAATATAAAAGAAGAAATAATATTCATTTCTTTATTTATTTAATTAATTATAATTAATTAATTATAATTATAATTAATTAATTATAATTAATTATATATTTTATTTAATTAATTATAATTAATTATAATTATAATTAATTATAATTAATTAACGGCTCTTATTTAGGTGGTTAATGCCCACCTGTAGATACACCTGAACATCTACACCACACCATCAACACCCCTTCATCCTATTAGATAAACAGCTAGCCAGCTACCTAGCTAGCTAGCTAGCTAGCCAGCTACCTAGCTAGCTAGCTAGCTAGTTATCTAGCTGTGCTCCTTGGCACTCTAGCTAGCTAGCTAGCTAGCTAGCTAGGTCTAGCTCTTAGGTATGTCTTCGGAAGCGGAGGGCTGTCTTGGTGAGATGCAGCCACCCGTCGTCCTGATACTGCAGCAGCAGCAGCAGCAGCAGCAGCAGCAGCAGGAGGTAATAAGTAATTATAAATAAATAATCTGCTGCTGTGTCTTTCTGTTTATATCGACAGTCTTTGGCCGTTTTTGTCGGTCTTTTATCTTTGCCTATAAAAAGACAATTAATTAATTAATTTAATTAATTAATTAATTAATTTAATTAATTTAATTTAATTAATTAAATTAATTAATTAATTAATTAATTAATTAATTTACTCCTTTTTATGTCTTTTATCTATTATTAAGATAAAGAAGAAAAAGAAGAGGAAGAAAAAGAATAACAAGAAAATAATAATAAAATATTATTATATTATTATATAATAATATTATTATATTTATTTATATATAATATATAATATATTTATAT